>NC_056726.1:22072512-22297512 GCF_019279795.1 Protopterus annectens | reverse complement strand
TGGACTTCCCAATTCTAACTTCCTGGGTTCTGTGTGCCAGTTTGCTATTCACTGGGTGACATACAGGTTTGCACCCAACGACACTGCCCTCATCCATCTCTTTGATGACCTTCTCGAAGAAGTCCACCAGGTTGAATAGGCATGATCTGCCTTTGACAAAACCAAAACTGGGTTGGGTCCAGTGTCTGGAGGTTCACTATATCCCTGTTGATCATCTTCATAACTCTTTCCATGGTTTTACATACAAGATTAGTGAGACTTATGGGTCTGTAGTATCCAGGGTTTGCAGATAGCCCACCTTTGTGCAAAGGGATGACTGTTGCATTTCTCCATTCATGAGGCACAAAGCCTGTTTGGAGGCTATAGTTAAATAGTAATTCCAGAGCCTCCGATAGGTCATGTTTCATGCTATTTAGAAGGCATCCTGGGATACTGTCTGGGCCCAGTGATGCAGTATTCTCTGTCTCAAGAGAGCATTAAGGACCTGTTCCCTACTGATAGTAGCGGGAAAAAGTTATATTTGATGATCTTTCCAGAGAGATGGTTGAGGGGGTGAGAAAGGTGAAGTTGGAGCTAAATTTATCAGCCAGGTTTGCTACATCTTCTAGCTCAGTATATGTAGCTCCATTTACACTAAGCTCTGCACACAACTGTGTACTGCCTTTGAGGTTGTGGACATGGCTAAAGAATGCTTTGTGGTTGTCCTTGGCCTGGGAGGCCAAACTTGCCTCATATTTGGCAGACTATTTGTCCTCTGAGGTGTTTGTTTAGCTTGAGGAGAGTGCTTTTATCCTGCTGCCCAGTTGTTAAAGAAAGGCTTGAATATTTTATAAGAGGGCAAGGCTTTAATTTGTTGGTAAACTTTTAGTTATGCTTTTGTTCATCACTGCAAAACCATCTTGGAGGACCAGAACACAGATTTAGGGCATACTCCCGTTTAAGGAAGGTGGGAATATTTTTTAAAGGGCAAACATTTCATTTTAGTTGCCAAATTCAAGCTATGATCTTAGCTTATGACTGCAGAGGTTTCTGCAAGAGCAGCAAAATTGCTTGTCAGCTTCTCACCCCCATCCTCCACTTCCTCCAAGGTAATTAGGTTTTATACAGGTAGTTTGGTGGAGACAAAAAGATATGCAGTTTAAACAAAAAAAAAAATAATTATGGCACTACACTTTCTTGAAAAGAATGTTTTAGAGCTTTATCTTGGTAATTCTGGAGCACTGTAAAAGCTTTCTGTTGTAAAACTTTCCTAACACTTGCTTTTTAACTCTCATTGTTGAGTTGATAAAAATGTGAAAAGGTTTGACTTTGGATATTCACATCAGTTAGGGGGCAGGAATTCAGCAAAACAAGAACGTTTAGTCAGGTATTAAGAGGTAAATGATGATGTTGTATAGTCCAGATTTACTTAGAAATATGGTAGGCATATGTATATAATAATATTCCACCACCACTACTCCAATTTGATAGTCTGAATGTCCTCAATGTCATTAGATAGAAAATTTGTAGCATACCTCTCAACTTTCTGGTCCAAAAAGTCTGGACAGAACCAAATAAATTTAAATTAAAACTTGATACAGCACTGCAGTTTTTGCAGTAGTGCACAATTTCTGAGTAATAAGTAAGAAGCTCTAACATCGGACATTTACAGACTATGGTTATAGACAGTCATGATAAGGTCAAACTTGTAAGGGGAACAAAAAAATTCATTCTAGCATTCACTTGGGGTGTTGGGTGAGGTAATCTACATGGCTGTATTACGCTCTGTTGTCATGCAGGTTGAGTCATACTGAGTATACGGTTTAGCTCTCTGTATTGTAAATGCTACTCAGTAACAGTGTGTTAAGACAGGCGATTCAAAGATGCTGACAATGTACTATTCTGCAAATTATTTACTTGGAGCTCTTCATGGAGAATGTGTATAGTCCTGACTTTCTGATGACCTTCCAACCCCCATTTTTGTTAGCAACCAGGTGAATACACGATGCTGATACCACACAAGTGTAGTTTAAACAAATTTAGTGTATGGTATCAGATTAGACAAGCATAGTTGTGCAGTGGACAGAGACCAAAGCTCTCATTTTGGAATAGTATATGAAGTGATGATTATGATAATAAAAACATAATTTAGCAAGATGCGGCACACTAAAGACACATTTTATACTTTTGAAAGTAGAAACTTATAGAAACGCAATAAACCAAAGAAGCTTTCACCTAATTCTACAGTTATCCAAGTACAATAAGTATTTATATTCATATTATACATTTATATATTACACACACACACACACACACACACACACACACACACACACACACACACACTATATATATATATACATAATTATATTCTGTGGCCAACCCTTAATTTGGCCACCGTTGGAATCAGGTATAATGTAAATTTTGGCATTAATGCATCCAATGCAAAAAGACAGACCATACGGCCCTCTTCCAACTCTAGTAAGAGGGGACATTTTATGTGAGTGACTCTAGGGGTATTCAGATAGACTGGCAGTGGCTTTGTTAGAGGAAGGGTTCATCACTGGGCTCAGGATACTGCCAAAAGGTAATGAAGTATTATTGTTATTAAAAAACTTGAAATCTGCAAGAGAACATACAGATATAGTTAAAAGAGCAGACTGGCAGTCCCATCCAGAACAGCATTTAAGATGTGACTTATAGGTGCAGCCACCCCCCAACAAAAAACACAACTAACTACCATCTTGTTCAACACCAGTCCTATCCAGAGGGGGAATCTGTGAAGGATTACATAAATGATGAAGGGACTTTGCTTCAAAGATCTATAACGCACCAGTTAGAAATCTGCAAGAAAAGGATAGAGGGGACCTTAGACCGTCTGTTTTTAAGACGGTCTGCATTTATAAGCCTAGCCAGAATGTGTTTGCTTTTGCCGCCACCTTGGATTAGTTCCCTGTGCCTCTGTCCAGCAGAGCCACTGAAGTGATCCCCAGGGTAAACTTGGTTTCCCATCCACTAATCAAGATTTCTCTTGAAGAGCGTCAGCGAGGAGTTCTGACGAATATAAATTGGAATCTTGTTCCAAAGCATGGGAAGTCTCTGGGACAGGAATCTATCCTACCAGGTTTTCAGATTTTTGCCCATTTTTAAAGCATAGAGTGACAGCTTGAATGGTCAGAATAAAAATTACTTTCAAGTAATTGCAAGCGCTAGTAAAGCTGATGAACTTCGCATGCAGAGTAATCCCAGTTGGCTGTTCATTCATAAGGTGGCTTGCTGCCAAAGGGTCCAGTTCCATAAAGCCGCTCCACTGGATTAGGGTTTAAGAAATTTTTAGGAGTATGGTTGACTTTTTTTGCAGATTACAATGGAGTAGCAATATGGCAGGGGAAGGACAACCCAACTTCCACTTAAGTGCTTACAGATGCTGCAGAGGGTATACATTTTGGGAGTTACTTCCAAGGATGGATGCAGTGAGGCATGGCCATGTCAGGTTAAGTATTTCAACTGCAGAGATGGAATTTTTTCCAGTGGTAGTGGCCTTAGAAATATGGGAAGAACAGAGTGGATTGACTTCATTCTGATAACAGCAAGTTTAGTACATACCCAACACACTAGTCAAAGGTGACTCTATAGTCAGGCACACTGATGTCCCACTCACCAGGCTAGACAAGGAGAAGGTTACCGTCAGCTGCCAGGATCCGCCACACAACCCACGCGCACTCAGTCACTCCACACCAAGTACAAATATGACTCTGTCTTTGTCCATGTTGGTGTGAATAACCAGAGACGTACCTCCCTGGACTACATGAAGAGACATGGAAGAGCTCTCCGATCTTGTAGCCCAGGCAGGTATGACCCTAGCCCCGAGTAGCATTCTGCCATCGCCCAGAACGATATCACAGTACAAGGACAAAATGATTGACTTCAACAATTGGTTTAGCTTCTGGTGTCATTCTAAGGGGATCCAGTATCTGTCTGCTTGGGATGACATGGTCAACAGACCACAATGCTTTGCCACAGATGGCCTGCACCTGTCGCCTCTGGGATTCCAGATACTGGCTAAGGCTCTTGCTGCTTAGTGACTTTTTTAGGCAGGGTTCAAATAACAAATTCACCATAACAGGAACAGGCAAACAAAAACTGAAGGAAATGCTACTCAATGCTAGAAGTTTAAATCTCAAAAAGCACTCACTCGAGGCACTCTAAAATGGAGAACATAGATATCTGTGCAGTGACTGAGACCTGGTTCAAGGCTCCAAAGAGCACCCCTGCACTACCAGGCTATAACTCATACCACACCTTTCGGCCATGTAACCTGGACCAAAACACCAAAGGTGGAGGAGTGTCCATATTCATTAAGGATATCCACACTCCAGGCTAGTTGCTCAGCATAATGCATCCGAGGTTATCCAAGTGCAACTAACTCTGGGCAAAACTGCAATCCAAATTGTAGCTTGCTACAGATCCCCCACCATGCCCAAAGATTCCCACTCCTCTTTTCTTGATTTACTGGAAAGTATTAGGGTTCAAACACCCTAATAATGGGCGACCATTAACTGGGAAAACTACTTGTGTACCAACTCCTTAGCTCAATGCTTTCTGGAATTCATAAACTCCAATGCCCTAGATAAAAACTTATCCACACTCCCACCAGGGGCAACAATATCCTAGACCTAGTCATTACCAACATGAGTGACTGGTATTCCACACCTGAAGTTAATTCCTCGTTGGTCCAATCCGACCATAAGCTTATCACCCTTGATATCCACATCCCGCCCCCCCCATTAAGGAAACCACAGTAAAAAATTTCTCCAAAGCCAACTTCATGCTTCTTAAGACAGAAGTGGTGAACTTCATGACAGCCATGCAAATGGACAATACAGTTACAACTGCTGAACCCTACACAAATGCACTCTATAAGCACTTACACAAATGCATAGATCGTGCTATCCCAAACAGAACCAAGATGCTATCCTCCAAAAAAAAAAAAAAAAGGAAGCCAATCCGGTGGCCCCCTGCCATAAACAAATAGAAGGAAGAAACTGTTACAAAAGAGTAAAATCCTATGAGTGGAGGAGCTCCCTGATCAGCCTCAGTAAGAAGCCAAGATCCCTTATAAGATCCTCCAAAGCTAGCTACGAAAACAAAAAAATCCAATGACAACCACAAAGCATTCTATAGCTATGTCAAGAATCTAGATGGCAACACCCAGATCTACTCTGAGTTACAGCACAAAGGCACGAAAATTTCAGAACCAACTGAAATTGCCAACACCCTGGCAGATCGGTTCAGTGCTAACTTTACCCCCCTCGCACCCCCTAAAGGGCCCATATCTATACAGGAAGAATGCAGAGTCCCTGTAATCACAACTACGCAGGTAAAAGCTGCACTCTCTAAAGCCAAAAATACAGCATCCATGGGACCGGACAACATCCCAGTCTGCATTTTACACAAACTTCAGAATGAACTGGCCCCCCACTTACACACAATGTTCAATAATAGCCTTGCATCAGGCTTTGTGCCCACTGAATGGTGCACAGCAACAGTTATCCCACTCCACAAAGGGGGAGCCACCACTGATCCTGGGAACTATCGACCCATTAGCCTGACGAGCCTTGTCTGCAAGGCCATGGAACGTATCATCATGAACTCATACACAAAGACATTGGTAACCTCCAAACTCTGGATCCCACCCAGTTCAGGTTTGTGAAAGGCAGATCATGCCTCCTGAACCTGATCGACTTCTTTGAAGCAGTCACCAAAGCCGTGGATAAGGGTAAGGTGGTTCAGATAGCCTATCTTGACCTCACCAAGGCTTTCTACACCATCCCCCATTCTGGAATTATAGCTAAACTCACTAAACTAGATGTTAATCCCTACGTCACAAGATGGGTTGCCAACTGGCTCACTGACAGAACCCACACTGTAAAAGTTGCAGACTCCAAATCTGACCTCAAGGCAGTGACAAGTGGAGTGCCACAGGGTTCCGTCCTGGGACCTCTCCTGTTTGGTATCTACTTCTCTGAAGTACAGGCCAACACAGAAGGTCTCTGGCTGACGAAGTTCGCAGATGACTGCAAACTAGGAGCCATAGTCAAGTCCCCAAATGATGTGGACATCCTACAAGTGCTTCACTGAGACAGATGTTTTGTGTCAGAGCCATGGCCTCAAGCTCAATGCCAAAAAGTGCAGTGTCATTCCCTTTGGTAAAAACTCTGTACCCATGAACTACCACATAGGCAGCAATCTACTTAACACCGAATGAGTGATAGAAAGGCCACAGAAGTACCACACACAAAGAGGATTTCTGGCCTCAAATAAATGTCCTACACTGACTGTAGGCCCTTGGGCCAATAGCCTAGTACATACCTATGAACCTATATAATGAACAATCAATTAGGAGATAAAGGAGTGTTAGAAGAATGTTGAGGCATTTCAAAGGCTTAACACTGTCAGTGTTAAGGTACAACACATAAAGGCATTGATAACTCACTAGCAGATTTCCTCTCATTAACAGTCCCAGTTCAGGCTGCAGGCTCCAAATGCAAAGCCTACTCCGGATAGAGTGCCAAATCACTTGTGGATGTTATGGGCAGACAGGAATGGTGGCCAAGGTGCAATGCCCTCAATGACAGAACAAGGGTAAGGTACAGCAATGTTAAAGACTAGATTATCAAAGGGCCGAAAGCCAGCATGGCCAATTCTATTTCATCAAATTAGGACTTATATTTTGGTAAGGAGAGAAAGAGGTTGGAGTTTGGGGATGACAGGAAGTGCATTATCAGCTCTGAATTGATTTCATCAGGCTCTAGAGTTAAAGGACTTACATTCACTTCAAGTACGGTCAATGTTTAAAGGCTGGGGTTAAGTAACCAACTAAGATTCAAAACTACAGGTACCCCCATAGGGCCAGCAGTTCTACATAAACTATGGTTTGCCACTTTAGTAGTTTGCTTTTCTTCATATGAAGCGGCATTATTTAGGGCTGCCTTTTTTATGAGGTATTTATATGATCTCAGACTATTCAACCGAGCAAGAAGGTATGCCAACAGACAATTTTACCTTTGGCACATGTAGAGGTGTCTGAAGACGATACGAGTTTATGCGGCTAAATACAAAATGAATCACGATGAGAAAGTTCAGTGGATATGAGCTGTTATGCCAAAGAGTTAGGAATGGAAGTTGGCCACTTATGTTGAAGAACCACAACTGTAAGGGTATGTTAGACAGTATATTAATTTATCATCACCAAGGGGATCCTCTTACATAACACCATGTGAGGGCAGGCTTACAGGAGGCAGTTAGTTGGGAGGCTTAGATACAGACAAATATAAGTTACATTCTTTTCGGTTAAGGGCAGCTTCATATGCACATACAATGGGGGCATCAGACTGACATTAAAAGGCTGGGCAGATGAAAGTCCAATGCTTATCAAAGTTATGCAAGGTGTGTGAAATTTGAATTTTAGCCCACATATTAGTGGATCTGAAGTACATTTGGATAGTGGGTCGTTCTATTATCCAGAGGCTCCATTGCTAGGTCCAGGGCAGGTTGGACCCATCCTTTCGAAGGTGGATTTTTGCAAGGCTATCTGGGTCGGGGTATCAGGCATGCAAAAGCTTAGGGCAGTATGGCAGCAAGCAGCCAGAATGAGCAAACCTCCTACAGCCACTGTACTCCAATAAAACATGTATTTGGTTTGATTGTGCAGCAGGTAAACAATATGCAGGACTGCTATCTGCAAGGCTATTATCTAATGGTCAAACGTGGTACAGAAAAAAGGTAAGAGGGGACTGGGTCCACGGAAAACCTGGACAGGATGAGGTGGAGAATTAACAATACTACAGATAAGTTATTAAGGGGCATTAGTGGGCTGTACATTCCTCATCCTGGACAGGCGGTCAGATGGGTATGATGAGGTGGGGGTTCATTTGTCAGATATGTAGGTTTTCTATACAGAATTAGATTATTTGTCAGAAGATGGTATGCAGACTTTCTAGAAAGGCCTACGATGGCAGAAGGCAGAAAAGGTAAGGGAGACCTAGATAAGTGGGACAGCTCAGGACTCTTTAGCTGGACCTTCCACAGATCAGACAATCCCAAGGGATTGTTTCCAGGGGATTAATCAGCCCCAGAACAGCTCATTGGCAGATAAGGCAGCCCAAAGGAATTGAGAAAAAACGTTAAGCTATGGATTAGACGAATTGGAAGGGACAGATATCAACAGCGATGTCTGTTGCGTTTAGGGCACTGCTATAAAGTAAAGTAGCACTCTGAAATTCTTGCCTTGCACACATCTCAAAATAACTGGCCTCAGTCAGTGAGGACCACTGGCAGTAAACACACGGCTGCAACCATTTAATCCACCTGATATCTGTGAGTTTTTATTAACTATAACTATGATGGTGATGAAAAATACATACAATATACTGAACTGGTCATCTAAGTGTTATGAGTTAACATCCTGCTTTGCATTAATGGTTATGGATAAGGTGCTTCGATAATAATGGTTGCTAGTTTTATCAAGGACAGGTAGTGCCAGATCAATCTCAGACAAACAGGTCATTGGCCTAGTGAGACTAACCCAGTCAATGAATGCAAAGTGGGTATTGGGGGGGGGGGGGGGCTTATATCAAAAGACTTCCCCGGTGAACTGCTGCTGCTATACAAACATCTGAAACAGATAGGAAAGATATGCTGGACAGACCATTCTACGTCTCAAACGATCCCTGCGCTATGGAATAAGCTCCCCCTTCCATGTGAAGGGGAGTGCACCCCTCACCCTACTCAAATGAAACCTTGATTACTGGATGGGTAACTGCAAATTGAACCCCAGTCTGCCCCCCCAATAATGTGTCTGAGGAACAGGGGTCAACAGTAAGTAAATAAACCCCCAATTAACATAACCCCTCAACACAACCTTGCTACCTTCTTACTAACATACCCAACCAATGTACTCCGGGACAAAACTGGGCTTGGTTGCAAAGCTAATCTTATAAAGACCCTGGTATTCATTAGCCTAAAGTCCGTCACTAGCCATCGCACAGTCTTCACCATTTGTGCCAGAAATATTGTTTCCACAGTAAATAACATGGCACAACAGCTACTTTAAAGTTAACGTTTTTACTCCACAAGAAAGATCAAAACCACACTACTTAACAAGGACTCGGCACAAGCTCTTCTTCAATCGCATTAGCAAAAGCAATGTGCTCCCTCAACAGCCTGGTTTCACATTTTCAAAGTACAATTTTTACAATGTGTTGTCTGCTTTACTCACTAAGGAACGAGGCAAATTTCGTGATTGGTTGGTTTTAATACATTCCACACGTTGAGAGAGGGGGAAGGGGAAGACAGAGCGCGCGCGAAGGACAAGAAAGAAGTCTCTAAAACACACACCACATCCTTACTTCATTAGTTCCCTGTATTAGCAAATCGGTGATCAAGATACTTCAGAGATAACACTCTAGTTTGGACTTTTTGTATAAGGCATACAACAGGCAACAATTTCACATTCATTCTGCCAATCATAATGAAGCAGCCAGTTCACAAAATCAGGACAAACTGACACGTGATCACACTTGAACCCGAAGGAGGAAAAAGCAGTACGGCAAAGTGCGCGCATTTTCTACATGTACAGGGCTGTCGAGTCAGGTACAAAATGCTGGCCATATTTATTTAGTACGGGTTCAGTAAGTCAAGGACTTTGGGGTGTATCACTAAAATGAACGCTATACACGCACACCGGCACCCACTACATATATGAAAGAATTATTTTTGTCCATATCGCGTCCTTAATTCAGTGAGAACCCTCCATATCAAAAAGCACCACCCGCCGGTTATAAATGCATACAGACAGGAAGAAGCTGAACAGCACCGTAGCGATAAGGGAGATACAAGGCCCTCACATGGGCCAAAATGGATGAAACGGTGACCACCGCCAACGGTACAGTATTTCAAAGGGCACAGAAAACACAATAAGAAGATGAATAGTCTACACAGACAATCTTAATTACAGTAATGCAAAAAAAGGCCTACGTACATTTTTGAAAAGCACCAGAAACCCGCCCCAGCTTCCCTACAATAGTTTTGCACGTAGGGCGAGTAGGAGGAGTGTTAAGCATGCTTACCTTTTTGTCAGAATCACTATCCGATTCGCTATCAGAGGAGGTCGAAGACACAATTTCCTTTGATTTAGGCATTCTAAAAATAAACAGTATACCGCTGTTAGACAAAACAACACTATTCTGTTTAATGTCATTTAACAACATACCCGATCATTTTTTCCAACTATTATCCTAACTTAACAATTTTCACAGCCGTGGTATGGCTCTCGGACCACAAACAAATACCTCTAACAAGCCTTTCTTTTTGTTCAAGATTAGTTAATCCACCACGCTGCTCATCAGACAAATGGCGACACCTTCCAAACTTACTAACGCTTTCCAGCCTTACCTCTTACACGTTAGGACGGCCTTGCTAGTAGATGCTACCCCGTCTCGTTTCTTCTTTTGCTTAACTCAAACTGTCCTAATGTTAGTCGAAGGGTCGAGCTATCTCTATCTAATCCCTCCCTCCGTTTATTTTACTAAATACCGTTGCGTATTAAACGCTGTGTGGCGCTGCGTAGTTTTTCCCTGTATCTCAGTCGATTTGAAATCTGTGCGATTTCTTTCATCTAAAAATACTGTCTATGTTGTTAAGCTGGAACTTTTTTTTTGAAAGATGCTCTTTTGTATACCCTATAGGGAAGAAGTGGATATATTTTTCTGACGGCCTTGCTAGTAGATGCTACCCCGTCGTAGCTATTGTTACTACTATGTTACTAAACGTAATCATTTGTTTTCTGGTTCTGAGGAGCTTTTCTCACCGGGTCTCTGCTGAAAATGAGCCAAAAGCTCAGCCAGATTAACCCGGTTAACAAATGTAAACCAAATAAATAAATTCACAAACATAATTATTACATCATACATACATAAAACATGGATTGCTAAAATCTGAAACTAGAATGTACCGACAAGTGCCACTTTTTCCACATTCCTGGATTTTAAGACATTTACTGCTGAAAATGTCAAACATTTAACAACGCAATGCTATTTTCAATCGCAGCACTACAATGACACGTGTTTGTACTTTTTGTTAGCTGTCTCTGTTGGTTATCTTATAAACTTGTTTGAGATGCGGCATCGTCGTAGATTTCGGCTTTAATTAGAGTAATGTTAGAAAATGTAGTTTATCCCAAAGCATTGTGTCATTTTTTTTAATGAAAATGACTTTTTAAAGAGCCACCAATGCCCCATTATCTGTGCTGAAAAATAGTTGCTTAGACCTTCCTTCCAAATATCTTTGTAGACATTATTGTAAGTACAGGTAAGCATTTTGTTTTGAGTAGTACAATAAAATATGTTATCCAGTCTTTTGAAAAAAAATCCATTGTTGGAAGTATTGTGGCTTGCACAGAAACCACTACTCTTAAATTCATAAATTAAAAGCTTGAGATATGTGGTGTCCACACCAGGTAGCCCTAACAACCAAAAAAATGATAATTTCAGTCCAAAGGCAAATCAACTAGTGTAGCAGACCTAATACAGTTACTAACTTTATTTTATCCAAGCATCTTTAATGCTAGTGCAGTCCCAAATTGGTGTTATCCTGGCAACATCTCCAACAGCAGTTTCCTTAACTTATCATTGCCCTTATACCTATCCCAAGAGAGCTCCAATATGTGCACCCACTTACTGAAGTTAAACTGAGCTAATGCAGAAGTCTCTTATGATTAGCAAGTCTTAACAGTTTGTGAATCCATTTCAGTTACCTCACAAGGCATTAAACCTTGCCACTTTCACTTTATCACTGTCATGGGTTCATGCTCCCTTCTCATGACATCTACTATAGATATGTTTTAGCCTTGTCTTACCTATACGTGCTGTGCCCTTATAAGCCAGTCATTACTAGCCGTTAAACTGGAATCCACAATCTCAACCTACCAAAGGCTCATCTTACCTTACCTCATGTCTCCTAAACCTAATAGACTTCTTTGAAGCAGTCACCAAAGCCTTAGACAAGGGTAAGGTGGTTCACACAGCCTATCTAGATCTTGCCAAGGCTTTCGACACCATCCCCCACTCTGGAATTATAGATAAACTCACTAAACTAGGAATAAATCCCTATGTCACAAGATGAGTTGCCAACTGGCTCACTGACAGAACCCACAATGTGAAAGTAGCAGACTCCAAATCCGACTTCAGACAAGTGGAGTACCACAGGGTTCAGTCCTGGGTCCTCTCCTGTTTGGTATCTACTTCTCTGAAGTACAGGCTAACACAGAAGGTCTTTGGCTAACGAAGTTCGCAGATGACTGCAAAGTAGGAGCCATAATCAAAACTCTTAACAATGTGGACATCCTACAAAAGGGCCTCACTGAGACAAATGCCTGGTGTCAAAGCCATGGCCTCAAGCTCAATGCCAAAAAGTGCATTGTCATCCCCTTTGGTAAAAACTCTGTACCCATGAACTGCAACATAGGCGGTAGAATACTTAACACCGAAAGTGTGATGAGACCTTGGGACACAGGTGGACGGTAGTCTCTCCTTTGATAATCACATCGCCACAGTAGTCAGGAAATCCTTCTACGTGGCACACCTCATCACAAAAGGTTTCTCATCCAGAAAAAAAGAGGTCATTGTTCCCCTCTACTCATCACTCATTAGACCTATTATAGAGTACAACGCCCCTTTTGGTATGTACCTCACAAGACATCTACAGCAACTGGAAAGGCCGCAGAAATACCTCACAAAGAGGATTACCGGACTCAAACAGATGCTCTACGCAGACCGTCTCAAAAAACTCCAGCTTTACTCCGTCGCATATCGCCTACTCAGAGGTGATCTCTGCCTAACATACAAAGCTATGTCAAACCCAGAGTTGTTGGACATGCTCCACTTAAAGAAATCCCAATCCCTCCGAGCTACACGCTCTAGGGACCTAAACCTTGTCACCACAATAAACAGAACATGCCGGAGGGATAGATTCTTGTCCCAGAGACTTCCCATACTCTGGAATAAACTACTTGTCTATATCAAACAAAGCTCCTCATCTTCAAGAAAAATCTTGATGATTGGATGGGAAATAAGAAATTCACCCCGGGGATCACTTCTGTGGCTCTGCTTGACAGTGGCACAGGAAAATAATTTTCTTGGGTGGCAAAAGCCAGGGTACCTTTTTGGCTGGGCTTGTATAGGCCCCAGGGCCGATAGCCTAGTACCTACCTATGAATCTATTACCCAAATAATTACAAATTTGAAAGTACTGTCACCACATATGTCCAGGAGTCAAGTCCCCACTCTTTTGAAGTGATTGAAAACTATGAATTGAGCATTTCTCATCATCCCAAATGGCCATAAGCTAGAGACACTTTTATATCCAATTATGCCATACAGTTGTAGCGTGTATCTGAATCATGAGGTTGCCCATTAAGTGTGAAGTGATACATATGCACGCAAATTTCGTACACATACTTTTTGTCTGTCTCTCAAACCAAAATTGCCCCCCCACACACATGATCCTGTATTTTGCATGGATAGGACTTTGCCACAGCCTTATGATCGCGAATAAGGGTCTATATTAGAACACCGAACGCTCAAAATTTCGAGTTTTCTAATATTGACCCATTTTCAGCGAATACTGAAAATATTGAAGAAACAGAAAACCAAATTTTTTCCTAGGGAAAGAATTTGGTTGGCCATTTCTGTTGCTTCAGTATTTTCAGTGCTGTGGTGGAAAGTTACGGGTCGGGTTCAGGTAAGTGTGCGATTGTGTGGACATGAGGGTTAGGGCGGGGTAGGTGAGTTAGGTTTAGGGCATGGGTGAGGTGACTGTGCGATAGTGACAGACCTTAGGGTTAGGGTTTGGGTTAAGGTAAGTGGATAGTTAGTGGTGTATGTATAGTTTAGTGTAGGGTTAGGTGTAAGAGTTTAGGTGTATGGGTGTGGATTGTTGTTTGTTTGGTGTGCTTGTGTTGTGTGTATGTGTTTTGGAACAGCAAATTTTTTCCCTAGGAAAAAAGTTGCTGTTCTGAATGTTCAATGTTTTAAATTTTCGATTCATAGGGTTTGATATTAGAACACTTGAAATTTTGAATGTTCGTTGTTCTAATATAGACCTGCGAATAATAACACTGAGTTCCATCCTGAACCTGGTAGGTTTATTTTTAGTTCTAGCTTTTGTATGCTGCCAATCCATATCTGCTAGACTATAATACCAGAGAATGAGTAGAACAGGAGCCCCTATCTTTAGCCTACCACATTTTTCTTCTAATGAGTCTCAGCTTTAAACCTTCCCAGACAAAATCTGCCACTAACCTCTGTGTATGCTTGTTAAGATGTGTGAATACTGAATGGTGCAGATGTCCCAAAATGAACAGCACTTTAGCTAAGATTATAGTTTTAGTTACCTCTATTGTACAAAGAAATGGGAGATGAAGAAGTCCAAAGCCTAATAGTTTTTGTCTGACAGCCACAAGCAAAGGTGTAACATATCTACATTCTGGAATATATTCCTGGCTGACTTATTACATAAGTATATTCATACATCATCTTGTGAGGAGAGTTATCAATACCCTTTAGCTTCTCCACAGCCCCTTCAGTAAGTAGAAATAATACTGGATTTTATAATGTCCACATAAAAATCTGATCTGCTTGACAACTGAGTTGTAGAGTCTAATACGTGCCTCACGAAATGACCCAACCATCAGCAAACAAGAATGTGAGCATCATCGTTTTTCCTGGTGCATGTTTACGTAAGGCCAACTGCTTCTTAAATAAAAAAAATATTTATCTTAAGAATGAATGATCAGTATGAATAGTAGACGTGATGAGGACATCCCTGTCATGTACCCTTCAAAAACCTAATTGAGTGATAAAAAAATTGGTGTCTACCATGGCCATATAGCTATTATAAATATATACCAGCACCCAACCCACCTTTACCTTTCAAACCATACCTACCAACCTGATCTGGACCTTACTCAAAAAGCTAAAACCTACTACACTAGCTGCCGACCACCTCCCAGCTGAATATCTTCAAAAAGCAGCTGATGCCATAGCACTTCCCATTTCAATTCTGATCAACAGATCCATCTCGGAAGGATCCATCCCAGCAATATGGAAAATATCACATGTTATACCTCTCCATAAAGGAGGAAGTTCCACAGAATTATCTAACTTTAGACCTATAGCCATTCTTTCACCACTAGCTAAAATCATGGAAAGATGCATACACAAACAAATCATGCACTTTCTTATTCAAAATGGAAAGCTCGCCAACTCTCAGCATGGCTTTAGGCCATTCCACAGTACCACCACGGCTCTTCTGTCTTTCTCTAATGTCATCAGTCTTCATCGTAACAGCAACAAACTATCTTCAGCACTCTTCCTAGATCTCTCAAAAGCTTTTGATGTGGTCAATCAATACCCTACAAACCTTCGGTTTAGACCAACATGCAGTACAATGATTTCACTCCTACCTAAACAGTAGACAGCAGGCTGTCTTATGGCAGAGCAAGCTGTCATCCCAACTTCTATAACCCTATCTGTCCCACAAGGGTCCATACTAGGTCCCCTTCTTTTCTATATCTTTATCAATGATCTGCACACCACCATCCCAGGAGCCACCTGCATCCAATATGCAGATGACTCAACGCTAATATGCTCCACCTCCTCTCCTACACAACTTCTAACCCTCACCCAGACCACTTTCAGCATGGTAGAAACATGGCTAGCTAATCGCCACCTACTTCTAAATCCTAACAAAACCAAACTACTATTTTTCTCCCCTAACTGTAGAATTCCTCCTCCTTCCTTCAACATCAAATCTAGCAATGACACCTTTATCTCCCCTGATGACCATGCAAGGCGTAATAATAGACAATGACCTTAAATTTGATAAACATGTCAATCACACTATTTAGTCCGTCAACAAAAAACTTGGCTCCCTGTTCAGAGCCAAACGTATTGCAAGATCACACCTCCTCTCTACCCTTATATATGCCTCCCCTGTACTCACCAACCTATCCAAAACCGATCTCAACAAATTATCAGGATGTTACAATCATATAGCCAGATTCGCTACAGGCATGGCTTTTAGGACCCACCATTGCCAGAACCTCAATGCACTGGGATGGCTAGAGTATCCTACCCTTCTACAGTTCAACCAGCTTATAGTAGCGCATAAAATGCTCTATCAACCTGATAACACCACTGCCCTCAAAAATATTTTCACCCCTCATAGTGCCCCCAGGCCATTACGCTCAGCTGATAAACTAATGATGACCCAAAAATCCAACAACTCTGCAGGCGATGCTATATTTTCCAACTCAGCCGGTAAAATCTGGAATCTACTCCCTACTACCATTACCAAGGAAACCTCACTACCCCTATTTAAAAGCAAACTCAAAAAATACCTCACATCTCATTGGCTGTGCTCTTGTTCTAAACTTGATTAACAACTTCACTAATTCATGTCTTGCTACCCAACCTGCTGTTTAGCCAAGTATCTATGCCTCATAGCATTTGAATGTCTAAGCATTGTGAATTATGAGATCTGATTGTATTCTATGTTCACATTTTCTGATACGTCTTTGCCAATCAGATGCAAGTCTGCACATTGTGTATATTGATATCTGCCTGTATTCTTTGTCTGTATTTTTCTAAACATGTCTGCCTGAGTTTATCACTCAGTGATGTATGTACTGTCTCTTTTTTGGTATGTGGAGCTTTTCTCCCCGGGCCACCACTGAAAATGGACATATATCCAGTCGGACTATCCCGGTCAACAAATGTAAAATAAATAAAGAAGTCTACATTTCTTAATGAAAGGATCTGGAAACCACATCTGCTACAAAACAGATCAAATTTAATTTCATTCAACTGTACCAAAAACTTTCTGGAAGTTTAGTACTTTGTCTGACACTGTGACCTTTGATAAATATATCCGTTTTTGAGCATTAAGCCATTAGTGTATCAGATCTGTCCCCATCTCTTCCTTTAATAAAATCCTAATGATTAATGGGAATAAGTCTTGAAATTATACTTTTCATTCTCTGGGCAAGGATCTTAGCAAAGATCTTTAGCTCCAATTATCACACAAAAAGAGGCCAACAGTTTGCTGGGTTTAGATTATCCATTCATGATTTGAGGAACATCAGGACCTTCAATGTCATAACCTCAAGGGGTACCTAAGTTTTCCACCTCAAGTTGGTTCTACCTCAAAGAACGAATAAAAATCAGGTGTTCCTTTTATTTCTTTGAGAGGTAAGTTTCTTTTCATCTCTTGCTTTTTCACTGAGGAGGTTTTGGAGGAGTTCTGCCAACTCTAAGAACCTACTACATTCTTCTGTACTGGTTTCCCCGCTGTCCAGCAATGATTTTGATACTGCTAAGTGATAATATGAGTTAAAGCCCCCAAATCTGTAATTATAACTCCCTGTTTGTTGCTCAGTTAAACAATAACTAAGTCCATAGCCTGTTTTGGCACTTTCTAGCTATAACCTTAAGAGACTGTAACACCTTGACCCAAATAAGCAGCTTACACTTTTCCCATCTATCATGCCTTTGACTAAAATGAATTACTTTTACCCGCTTCTTTAAATTTATGTCATTCTGATGCAGGCAGTTCTTTCATTATTCCTATTTGTATATGTTTTCCAACGTAGCTATTTCCACATATAATTCCTCCACCCTTAACCAAGCACCTGCTTTATGCCCTGTCACCAGCCTTTTGCAAAAAAAGTCTAAGCCAATCTTTAAAACACTTCACTTGCCACATGATACTCTCCCTGCCCTCCTGCTGACCACTCCAAAATGCTACATCCATTATTTAATAGCCATTGCTTTATTTTTGTCCTTCACACACAAACAGCTTAATTGTATAGTGATAATCAGTGCATTTGGTTCTATGCCCTCCATTATCTATCATAATAGACCCCATGAAATGACCCACTTATTTTTCTACTAGCAGTGATTTCCTTATAGCTCATGTGAGAAGTTCCTAGTTTCCAGATGATGGTTCCTCTAACAGTCAAACTCTTCAAGGGCTGCATAAATCTCCTGTTATTTTAGGATGCCTTTTTTCATCGACTGGAAGCTTGTCTAGCAATATGTAATGGACAACAGTGAAATTATCCATGTGATTCATGAAATCCCCATATTTATACACTTCCCTATCCTTGCTGATTCAAACCAGAGCACGTAAGAGCATTATTTATGTTCAAGCCATAGTAATTAATTAACCACATTTGTAGGCTTGAAGTTTGTTGTTTGACCATTACCCATCTTCTCATGTCATTTTTGTGTTCCTCCATCCTCCCCTTTTGCTGATTTAGCATAACTAGTTAAAACTTACTTACCTCCATCTGTTGTTTAAGAGAGGAAACCATTTCAACATTTAGTTTAGTTTTCTCTAAGCAGAACTAATTTCATACTTGAATTCTTTGGCTTATCAATAAATCAGCATGTAGTTCTGTTGCATCAGCCCCACTTTTTGCAAATAAGAAAATGAGGCAGTTTTATCATCAGAAATGTCTAGATTCATTAAAATATATGTGAGATTCTTGGCTAACTTTTTGTGTGATCTGGTGCTGTGGATGAATTAACTGTTTTATGAATTGTTTAAACATATTTAGCTATCATTTAATCTTAAATATATTTAATCTTATGATTTTATTAATTTTTAGAATGTGGAACTTAGCAGAAGTCAAAATGAAAAAGGAACACATTCTAATGTATACAGAAAAAAAAACATCTATTTTAACTACTCCTGCTTATATTTCACTAGTAATCACCCACTCTGGATAAAATGGAATATAGTAAAAGGGCACTTTGTAAAAAAATCTGAGGTGATATCAAATGATGACACATTTTATGAGTGAATTTTTTTTGAAAAATATGTTTGTAGATAGGAGGAACCCCACCAGTTTGGTGGATGATATTATTACAGAGCTGTTTACTATGAGACCTACAGATTTTGCACATATCCTTTTGTGTGGCACAAATAGAACAAAGGATGGGAGCACAGGATCGCAATATTATGTGGCACTTTGCCTGTGATTTTCCACTGTTGCAAAAGCAATACAAATATTATCAGACAACATTGGCCTATTATAACACTAGATGGGGCATTAGCTAACAGGCTTGACTTAGAACTTCCTTTGTTTTAAATCTGTCCTTAATTTAAACAGCTTTTTGAGTTAAATATACCAATGGTTGAAAAAAAAACTTGGTTTACTTGGCATGTTTAAGTCTGGAGCATGCATTCAGTGTAGGTTTATTAATACAGACACTTTTGAGTCTATAGAAAATAAATAAATCTGTATTTATTTGTGTGTGTATGTATTGACATTTGACTCCTGGGAAAGCCCAGCTGGGTAGGTTCCCATTTTCAGCAGAGGCCTAGGAGAAGAACTCCAAAGGATTACAAATAATGTTAAGAACAATAATTTTACAATCTTCAAAAATAATACAAAGACATCTATAGTTTAAATAAGTATACCAAATTAGATATAATATGACAACATTGGTTAAAATAATTATAACTTAAATGACAATGATTAATATTTAGAAACATTTTAGCCAGTTTAGAAAAATCAAAAGTAAGTTGGTATAATACAAACAGGAATTGTAATATGAAGTGAGAGAAAAAACAGGGTTGTGGCATATTTAGATAGAGAGTCTTGGGAGAGATATTGACTAAGGTTAGGATTTGAGTGAAGAAGGGAGAGTAAGGAAGTGTAAGGTATGAACAGGTACTTGTTCATTTTTAGGAATATAGTTTATCCTGGGGTTGAGCAAGAACAGAGGCAAATTTTGGCTAGGAAGTTTTCCAAATGGTTTTTGAAGGACTGGAGGAAGGGTATTAATATGATGAATATAGGCCAGGAGTTCCATACCTTAGCAAGATGGTATGATTACATTCCATGCCTAGCAGATTTGATAGGTTTGTAGAAAGAGAGAAGTTGTTGGTCACTGGATCATAATGACCGAGTGGGGACATAGTTGTGTAGAATGGTATTTAGTGCTGGACAAGCAGAGGGATGCTGGATAACTTTATAGGTGGTAAGATGCTGTGTTTTTGTTAGTTAATGATGTAGTTCTAACCAATTTAGGCTTTTTGGTGCTACACAGTGGTGGGTTCGGAAAGGGCTTTCTGCTGCAAATGTTACTTTTATTATAGCATTGTTCAAGTTTTTCTTTTTGTGATGTTTGGAGTTTAGCAAGGATGGGGGCACCATAACGTAGTGAGGGGAGGAGATAAGTTGTGGCATGTGAAGTTTTAGTTGCATTTGGTAAGAACGTTTTTGGCTCTGTAAAGCATCCATAGTCTTTGGTAATTTTTTAATGCAATTTTGTACTCACAGATCAAATTTAAGATCATCACCTACTATCATCCCTAATAATTTGCTATGAGACATGACTTCAGTAGTTGCATTATTAAGAGAGAGATTTCGGGGAAATAAGTTTTTTTGGTTGAGCATGAGTTGTGAGTTACAAAGTCCTATTTCAGGAACTGTTAAAGCTTCCTGAGTAATTTTTTGGAAATAGCTTCATAGTTGTTTACTAGGCTAATGACCACAAGGTCCTTTTTAAGCCTAGCTATGCATCCCAAATATCTTGACAAGTTCTGATACCCTTGATAAGTGTAAGCAGGGGCTTGGGAGATGAAACATTTACAATCAAGAGCCCAAGAGATGAACCGTTTACAGGTTGCCTGTGTCCATTAGAGGCATAGTTGTCAAACCAGGGATGAATTTCCGGTTCCCCATCCTATTGTCCAAGTTGCACTTGAATTAGGTTAGGGAGGAACTCTGCTTCACATAGATGGGGAGCCTGTTCCCGAGACTTGGTAATGTCTAGGATAATACCTGTCTCTCTAGCAGGTCCAATTTATATCACAGGCAAGGTTTAAGTCTTTAGAACGGGTAATTCTGGTGCTGTTTGTTTTGCGAATATGCAATCGGAGTAGAGTCTGGCAATGTCCTCTATGTCAGGCATAGATCTCCCCTCAAAAGCCTGTAAGACATGGAATATAGGGATACAGCCTTGAGGCAGTCTGCATAGTACATTTTACTTAAGCTCTGTATTCTTTTAGTGAGGAACCTCTGTGCATATTCCAATTGTTGTATATGCCTGGTTAGGTACATACTAAAAGGGGCATTGTACTCAATGATAGGTCTCATGAATGCTGAATACAGTGGAACAATGACTTCCTTGGACTTAGATGCCATACCTTTGTTTAAAAGTTGGGCAACATAGAATGATTTCCTCACTACTGTAGACAGGTGATGGTCAAAGGCTAGATTGCTATCTATGTGTGTCCTAAGTCCCTGACTACGGATCAGCTCTAAGGGATGTGTTGTCAATATGATAGTTACCATAGGTGGATAACTTCCCTGAGGATACTGTTATGCATTTCTTGGCATTTAGTTTTAGTCCATGGCTCTGACACCAGTTGTTTGTCTGTGTCTGCCCCTCCTGGAGAACATTTATATCAGCGTGGGATTCGACGACAGCTCCTAATTGGCAATCATCTGCAGATTTAGTCAGCCAGAGACCACTGACATTGGCCTTGATTTCAGAGAAGTAAATGCTATAAAGGAGCAGTCCAAGGACTGATCCCTGAGGGACTCCACTTATGACTGGCCTCTTTGTAGAGGTTGACTCCCCAATTCTAACTTTCTGGGTCCTGTCTGTGAGTCAGTTGGCTATCCACCAGGTAAGAAATGAGTCTGTACCTAACCTCTAGAGTTTGTTAACAATGCCCGAGTGGGGGTATTGTGTCAAATACCTTGGCCAGGTCAAGGTAGGCAGTGTGCACAATTTTGCCCTCTTCAGTTGCTTTAGTGACCTTCTCAAAGAAGTCCATCAGGTTGAGTAGGCATGATCTGCCCTTGATGAAACCAAACTGGGTTGGGTCCAGTGTCTGGAGGTTTACTATATCACTTGATCATTTCCATGATAATTCTTTCCATGGCTTTACATATAAGATTAGTGAGACTTATGGGTCTGTAGTTTCCAGGGTCTGTAGATGGCCCACTTTTGTGCAGAGGGCTGACTGTTGCTGTCCTCCATTCATGTGGCATGAAGCCTGTTTGGAGGCTGTAGTTAAATAGCAATTCCAGAGGCCCTGATAGGTCATGTTTCATGCTAATTTGAAGGCATCCTGAGATATTGTCTGGGCACAATGATATAGTGTTCTTGGCCTTAGAGAGAGCAATGAGCATTAAGAACGTGTTCCTTGGTGATAGCAGGGGGAGTTATATTTGATGGCATTTCCTAAGGGGAGTTTGAGGGGAGAAAGAAGGGTAAAGTTGGAGCTGAATTTATTGGCCAGTAGATTTGCTATATCTTCTGGCTCAGTATAGGTAGCTCCATTTACAATGAGCTCTGCACACAATTGTGTATTGCCTTTAAGGTTGCAGACATAGCTAAAGAATGCCTTGTGGTTGTCCTTAGTCTGGGAGGCCAAATTCACCTCAACTTTGGCTTTATTAGACTTTATTTGTCCACTGAGATGTTTATTTAGTTTGATGAGAGTGCTTTTATCCTGCTGGGTGTTGCATCTCCTAATTTTTGCCATGATTTTCTTTCTGTTATACAGCCTATTGATTTTGTGATTCCAGCAGGGAGGCTTGTTTTTTTGAGTTAGTTCTGCACTTCTTCCTGGTGGGTACAGCTGCCTCTATGCAGCCATTAACATGCCTTTACAGGGTTCCTGTGAACAGTTCTGCATAGGCTGCAGTGTTCTCATTGTTTATGGGGGCTTGAAAATTTGCCAGGTTATCACTTAATAGCCTGAGGTAGCCGCGGTGGTACAGCGGTAGCATTGTTGCCTCACAGCAAGAGGTTCTCCTGTTCAGTTCTCGGCTGGAATGCCTTCTGTGTGGAGTCTGCATGTCCTCCCTGCGGTCAAGTGGCCTCCAAAAGACATGCATGAATGGGCGTGCCTTCGCTGAAGGTTGGGCGGCGGGCTGGCAACTCGGCACCATAAAAAAATCGACTGCCAATCATTAGCGTACCGGAGTTCTTCTGTGGCGACCCCTAACCGAAAAAGCCGAAAAGACAAACAACATCACTTAATAGCAGGAGGTTAGCCTTAGAGTAGTTCCTGAATATTCTATGTTTAGGTAGGGGTCCAAGTTCCTGAATATTCCAGGTTTTATTTTTACTTCAAAGAAGACTACTTTGTGGTCTGACCTTACCAGGGAAGATGTAGTAGGGGATGTGTAGCACTCTCCCATATTAGTGAGGATCAGATCCAGTATGGCTGCACACCTGTTTGGTGTACTGGGTGCAGTGACTGTCTGGTTCAGAGAGTTTGTGTTTAGAAAATCCAGGAATCTCTGGGCCTGTACATTTGGTGTTGCATAGGATTTCCAGTTAATAGTGGGGTAATTAAAGTCACCCCATGAATATGGTTAGTGTTTCTAATAAGTTTAAATACATGGTATGGGTTTTCTGGGTCATACAGAGGGACCTATAGCTGGTAAGGATGTGATACTGGATTTTGCCTATGGTGATTTGAACATGGAGCAGCTCAAGTGCATTGTCCTGTATGACCAGCCTTGAGGCATACTTATTTTTGATGTAAATAGATACACCTGCACCTTTATTCCCTGTCTGTGTAGTAGCTGGTCTAACTGTGTGGAAGGCATTATAACCTTACACTGTCGGTGTGCTCTCTGTGGCTTTAAACCATGTCTCAGTGACCTCACAGACATCAGCATTCTCTAGAGTAAAGAGAGCTTCTAGGGAGTGGAGTATTTTGTTTAGACTCCGAGCACTGAACAGTAATACCTTTAGATTTTCTTGGTTTTGATTTGCTATGTCAGAAGTACCAGTTTGGCATTGCTTAAAAAAGGCACTATACTATACAATGTTTTAGTTAATATTCAAAAGCCTAGATGGGAGAGGTGCACACCATCCCTGGCAAAGCAGCATGGTCTGTTGACCATCTCCTTCCAAGCTGGCAAATATTGCACCCCATTAGAATGACACCAGAAACTAAGCCAGTTATTAAAGTCAATCATTTTTTGTTTATATTGTGGCATCATCCTTGGAGAAGGTAAAATACTGCTCAATGTTAGGCTCATACTAGCCTGAGACGCATATTCCGGGAGCTCCATGATGTCTCTCTTCATATAGTCTGGGAAGGTACATCTCAGGTCATTTACTCCCACATGGACTATGACTGGGTCATACTGGTACTTGTGGTCCAGTGACCTGAGTGCATGCATAATGTAGTGGATCCTAACCCCTGATAAGCAACTGACCATGACTTTCTTCTTACTCAACCTGGTGAGAAGGACATCACTGTGTATCACGATGGAGTCTCCATTGACCAACATGTTGGATTGTGTGGTGGTCTGTCTTATGTGTTTAGAGGCAGAGGCTCAATGAGATGTGGCTCTATGTGTTGATGTGGGTGTTGTTTTGAAAGAGTACATTTGGGGCTGCTGAGGATATTTGTTATGTGTACTTCATCTAGGAGGCTTTTGTGGTTTAGGAAGGTTACATTTAAATGCCTCAGCATATGTGGGTATATATGTCTGCTTTGAACTGTGTGTGATGGGTGCAGTGTGTGTACAACTGACAACCTTATTGAAATTAGGAGTACTTTTATGTGAGAGCTTTCCCTCCAGTGACATTGTTTAAATACATCTCTCACATATAATATCAGTTTGTTTAAGAATTAACTGATTGTCAGTAAACATGAGGCAATTTCTATATTGCCTCAGGATGCCCATATCCACCAAGCTGGTAACAGAGATAGTGGGAAAGTTCATATCCATGGCAACAGACCCTTTTGCATTGATTAGATAGCTGGAGTGAGAATATAAAGCAATGTCAGGAGTATTTAGTTTGCAGCTCTGGGCACAGTGCTTGTCACTGCAAACTAGTTGTCCAGTGTGCAACTAGGTATTGGAGAAATTTCAATCGTGCTTTTACAGGAGAAATGTCTCTCAAGGTATCTGAGTCTGTACAGGGCATGGCCAAACACTTGAGGGGAAACTAATATGTAGACCCTGAAAATTTAAGGATGAAGTATTTAGGCAGATATTCTAAAGTTAGAAACATATCAAGCAGTACTTACTGAAAAAAAAAAGAATTAGCATGTCAAGAATGATGACAAGAGGGGAGTTGCATGAATGGCTACTGCTTGCCTACTGCTAGTGCTGGTCTCACTACAGCTTCACTCTGCTAGGATACAATGCTCCTTTGCTTCTTCTCTCACCAGAAGCAAAATGTTAGCACCAATCCCAAGATGAGAAGCAGGCCACAGCCTGTTTGGTGATCTACAGAATTGTCCCAGATGATGCAAGGGTCTGTAGGCTAGTTGTAGCCGTTTCCTGGCAGATGCCTTGAATAACATTCAGACCAATCAGGAGCACTACGCACTAGGTTGTCTGATGTGCAAATGAGTGTAGAGTCACCTGTGTATTGTAGTAGGGTGGTTTGTTAAGTGGATGTGTGGAGGGTGTTGGTGAGAATGCTAAAGAGGAGGGGACCGAGGACAGAGCATTGTAGTACACTGACTGATGCCTATTGGGCAAGTTGCTTTTGAACCATAGAAGGGTGGGCTGAGATAGACCTAGTGAGGACATTTGAAGTAGAAGTTTGTTGTGACACACTGGTCGAAGGCTTTAGACAAGTCTAGAAATAAGGAGGAGACTAGTTTGCTATTAACTCTAGCTTTATTGATAGTACTTATAAAGTTTAGAAGTGCACTGTTAGTAACATAGGAGGGATGTAAACTATGTTGGTTAGGGGGTAGAAAGTCATCATACAAAAGATGATGATGAAGATGAGATGAAGAGGACGGCGCAGTGGTAGCATTGTTACCTCACAGCAAGAGGTTTTCCGGTTTGATTCAGCTGTAGTGCCTTCTGTGCGGAGTCTGCATGTCCTTCCTGCGTTCGTGTGGGTTTCCTCCGAGTACTCCGGTTTCCTCCCGCATTTCTCCCTGGGTCTCAGCTGAAAATTCTTCATTCCAAGTCGGACTTTCCCGGTAAACAAATGTTAAATAAATAAAGATAGTTTAGCAATTGTTTTTCAAAGCATTTTTTAAGTATTTTGGAGAGAGATATAAGATTGCTTTAGGTCAAAAGTTAGTGATGTCTGTTGAATTTCCTCCTTTGTATAGAGTGATAATGTGTGACTTTTTTCCTGAGAGTGGGAATGTGGGATTCCTGGACTGACCTATTTTAATGATTAAGACAGGATAGGATAGGATAGGCAATGCTGTTGGGTGTTATTCTAAGGTACTTGCCTGGAAGGTAATCAGCTAAAGTAGAGCAGTAATCTGAGTTTGCTTAAGAGTGGTTCTATATAGGATGTGTTCACAGGTGTGAAAGTGGAAGGGATTAGACGTTGGGGACTCCTTGGTTAGGGATGCTGTATTATCTCTGAAATAAGAGTTGACTTTTATTGCAGTTTTGAGTGACAAGTTATTGGGAGTGGTTTAGGATTGAATTTTTGATCAGGATTTAAGATTTTTAATAGCTGACCAGAATATTTTAGGATTGTGTTTACCATTGTTATAAGTTTTAATATAGTGTAGTTTTTCTGTTCATTTATTTGCTTTTTAGTACAGGTGTAGAGCATTCTGAAGTTTTCGAGATATTATGTTTTATATTTATGCCATTCTTTCCATGCTTTTTCTCTATCCTGCATTAGAATTCTACTCCTTTTGGATAACCATATTGCATTATTTGTTTTTAGTCTCTTCCTTCCAGGGGTGCAAGGCTGTTTAGGATATTTAGGAGAGTTATACTTAATTCATACATAAACCTATGATATTGTCTTGCAAAGATCGGTACAAGTGCACCACCAAAGGAGTGATATATGTCACAACCTGTTTATCCTGTTCTGCATTTTATATACGAAAAACTGAGAAATGTCTCATAGTAAGGATTTATCAGCATATTAGTTAGACGTGAATATGTGTCCTGATTTTAATAATTTTGTCCTTTTTTGTACAGGAAAAGGTTGTTATTGAGAAGGGAGTTGTTATAGTAAATGATTCTGAATGCTGATCAACCTCCAGGTATTAATGTCAGGATCTCTGTAGCACATATTTTGAAATATAAGCAAATTAATGTTAGAGTTGCATTTACATAATACATCATGTGACTGATTACAATATAAGGATGTATGTCTTGCTGCATTTATTCATTCTGAAGTAGTCTGTATTCTGAGTAGATGAAAGCACTAAATTTTGATAATTAAAGGTCACTGTGTTGGATGGATTTTGCCTGTTTTATTCTATGGCCAATCAAGAATAGCCGAAATTCAGTTCTGGTGGTCATCCCATTAACATTCCGCTCAACAAACCATGGTGGTACCCGGTGTGGATTTGTTATTTATCTTAAAAAAAATATTAAAATAGCTAATCAGCAACCAAAAGCAAAATCAACATACACAAAAAACAATGAAAACCTCCTGGACCACATGCGACTGAAGAAAACAATGAATGAGAATAAAGCTACAACAAAAATAACAGTAAAAAATATAACACTGATTAACTCCCAGCATGTTAACACCACAATCACAGCATTTTCTAGTTAGAACAAAAATCCCCTATGATATCACCTCACCCCAGGCCCTATAACCATATCCTGAACAACCTTGCCATTCACCGCAATCATTATCTTAACTGGAACCGTACATGAACAAAAATGGTTACACCTCAGGCAAAGCCCATATGTCTTATACATAGTTAGGTTTAGAACACGTGTTCTAATTTATCTAATGTAAACTGTAGTTATTATTCAAGGGACATAAACAGGATTCTATGGAGAAGTACTCCCGATACATATGTTACAGCATCCTATTCACGCTGCTTGTATAACTGGTAAAGCTATGCATCCCTTTAGGGTATCCTGTGGTAAGGTATCTTTCAAAATGATAAGAACAGGAATATCCACTACAGAGCAATAAACATAGTTGAATTTTTACAATGTATTTCAGTCGTCATTATCATAAAGCAATTATCACATCATAGTATTTTCAACTCCCCTACTCATTCACTCAATAAACAAAATAGAATACACAATCCTGTAGAAAAAAATGCAAGTTAAGTGAGCAAATAATGCACAAACCATGTAAGGCACAATGTATGGTGCCATTACCCAGTGCTCCCCAACACCACAGAATGTCCCAGCTTTTTAAGTGACCATTCCCTTTCATATTCAATGACATCAACTCAGCATCAAGCCTAAAACCCTTGTTGAAGACAAATTCACTTACTCCTGGTGACCATTCAGTTCATGCCTTAGTCTACTGTATGTCATCTACCATAAGGTCAGCCAGTGCTTACTCCACTGAATCTTCAGACAAAGCCCTACCATGTAAATCCCTAATACAAACTTTTAGAAACAAGTCCTTCTTGGACCAGAAGGATGTATGATTTCCATGTACTCCTATTTGATTGCACAGTTTGTACCAAAGAAAACCAACTACTTTAGCCATCATTGACATGACTGACTTAGAGGGAGAATCAGTTTTTGATCTGTTTCTTCTGTTGTTTATAGACAGTCTATTGATTTCCTTTACATCTTCAGCCTACACTTTGCACTTATTTGCCTTCAAGTCTTTAAGAAAGATCTCTACTACAAATGCCACTTTAAACACAAAGGACTGTATACTTTGCATGGCTTGGAGGGTGATTATATATCTTAAAGAAATTTCATAACCAAATTCTACACCCCATCTTTAAAAATGACACTAAATGCTTTCCATCTCTGTCACTGAAATGTAAGAATTTAAAAATAAAATTACTTGGAGTCATACAGTTTTGATGTTTGCCAGTGACCCTGTGTGCTCTTACGACTATCATCATCAACCCCCTTTTCTCCCATTTTCTAACTGTTGCCATTTCTCTCTGTTCAAAGCCACTCTCCTACTTTCTTCAACACTCATGCCTGACTGTCACAGATCTTCTCTCACACAGTCCATCCACCTCTTTGTTGGATGCCTTAATTTCCTCTTGCCTTCTTCCTGTCTGTCCCAAATCTTCTTCACCAGATTGTCTTCTGCTTTTCTCCACATGTGTCTGAACCACCGTAATCTGTTCTCTTTGACCTTTTCTGCAATTGGAGCTACTTTGTCTCCTGCTCTTAAGACCTCATTTCTTCCTGTGTACCACAGTGTGCATCCTAGTACCCACCGCAGGCACTTCATCTCCATCACCCCTAGTTTCCTCAACTACTGTGCCTTTACTGCCCATGTTTCTGTACCATACAGTAGTACTGCTTGCACCACTGTTTTGTACACCTTACTTTTCAGATTCCTTGGCATTCTTTTGTCATGCACTACACCTGACACTCTGTACCAAATGGCTGCAGCCCCTCTGATTCTAGCTTTGACTTCCTCGTTCAGATTTTCCTTCTTCACAGCCCCCCTGATACTTGAAGCATGGACTTTCAGTTTTGTATTCCATTCCCCTATCCTTTGCTGAAGTTCTTGCTCAGAGTTTGCTTGTAATGCCACATTGTCTGCATACAGCAACTTTGTTGATCTCTTCCTTCTGACCTGTTTGCTAATGTAGTCCATCAGCAGTATGAACAGCAGTGGGATCAGAGCTGAACCCTGATACACATCCACTCCCACTAGGAACCCCTCTGTGAGACCGAACACTGTTCGTACGTGAGTCATTAGGTCCTTGTATGACTGCCCAATTCAGCTTTCTTGGGACCTTGTCATATGATTTCTCCAAGTCTAGGATTGGCTAGTTAGACTCTTTCTTCATTTCTAGCTCCTTCTCAAGTATCTGTCTCTCTGAAAACATTGGGTCTGTTGTGTTGCATCCTGATCTGAATCCAAACTGCTCATCTCCTATCGTACTTACTACTACTCTGCATATTCATTTATCAATTACCTTCTCCAGAACTTTCATGCAGTGTGACAGGAGTTTGATACCTCTGTACTACCCACAGTTGTGAATATCCCCATTGTTCATGAACACTGGCATTAGTATGCTTATTCTCCAGTCATTTGGGATACTCCTTTCTCTCCATACTGCTATGAGTACTCTCAGGAGCCATTTCTCCCAGCATCTTTATCATGTCTGCTGTGACCTCATCTAAGCCTGCTGCTTTCTCCAACTTCATTTTCATTAGTGCTGTTTTAACTTTTTCTGTGGTGGGTTCCTCATCTTCTGTCATCGTAGGCTGTGTCTGGGGCAGTACAGCTTCTGTGGGGTTTTCGTAATTCAGAAGCTGCTGGAAGTACTCCTTCCATCTGCCTTTGATGTCTTGTGGAATGGTGAGCAGGTTGTTGCTGGCATCCCTTATGAAGGTTGTCTACATTTATTATCCTTCTGTCTTTGCCTTGCAACCTGATATAGTTTTTATGTGCCATCTACTGACTCACTTTCCAGAAGGTGGTAGAGAGCCTTTGATACCTTGTTTTTTGATATTGCAACTCATCTCTTAGCATCTTTGTTAGCCAACCAGTATTCCTTCCTAGTCTGGCCTGTTTTTTTCTGTCAGTCACTTTTTCCTAGATTCCTTCTTTCTTTTGATAACTTTTTGGGCTTCTGCATTCCACCACCAGCTTTCCTTATGTACCTTGTTTCCATACCTGGCACAGCTGCATATTTGTTCTGTAGTCTGCACAAATGCTGTTTTGAGGTGCTTACATTCTTCTTCAACTCCACCTATTTCCTCTTCTTCTTGAGGTGCTAGAGCCTTGAGTATCTCCTTGAACTGTTGTGCTTTCTCTCCAGTCATCCTCCAAGTCTTCATCTTGGTCTCTGTTGATCTTAGAACCTTATCTGACCACTACTTTGAGCTGACTGTGCCAACCAGTGGTTTATGCTGTGGGCTGACTGTTAAACTGGGGATGTCTTTGCAGTGACTGATTCTTCCCCCAGTGCCCCTTCCTTACTAGGAGGAAGTCTTTCAGAGTTGCATGTTGGCCACTCTTACATGTGATCTTCTGAATGTCTGTCTTGCTGAACCCTGTGTTGGCTACTATCAAGCCATTTGCCAGACAGAAGTCTAGAATGGCCTCTCCTCCTTTATTCTGGTTGCCCTGCCTGTGTGGACCCAGGCAGTCCTCATATCCTATTCTGTCTGTCCCAGTATATGCATTCAGGTCACTCATTATCAGCATCAACTCATATTGTCCTGCTTTATCTAGTAGGTCCTTCAACTGATGCCTGACTGCGCTCTTTTCCTCATTGTCACAACCCTTCTGTGGGGCATAGACTGAGATTATGAATACTGCCTTATCTTTACACTGGAGTTTGATTGCCCTGAGTCTGTCACTAACTCTGATGACATCCCTCACTGCCTTCTGAAGCTTCTCCCTCACCACAATTCCTGCAGTATTTCTAACCTGGGTCTCAAATCAAGTGGTATTGCTACACTGCCCTTCCATCTTGTCTCATGAATATATATCTCCTCCATACCATCATGTCATCCACTTTCAAGCTGCATCCTGTCAGTGAACTTACACTGAGTGTAGCAATTCTTAGTTCATGATTAGCAGTTTGATTGATTGTACATCCAGCTTTTGCTCAACAGAGCTATCCCAGGTAACCCAAGCTGGGCAACTTGACAGCAGCCAGCCAGTAGCTTATTGACCATAGCTGCTGTGCTTTATAGCAGGCACACACTGACCAACAGGGGCATATACACCTCTCACACTGTTAGCATGGGACCCTGGCACAGGTCTAAGTAGGTCAGGTTCTCTACCCTGTTTGTTAACTCATTATCTTCCAAGAAATCTATAATAATGAATCCTAATAACATTAATTTGTTGTAAAGTTTCTAATTAGCTGTATGTTGTAAAGTTTTAACTTACTGTACATGGTATAGTTTTTAATCTGTTTGTGGATTATGTTTTTGCATTGTCTTAAATGTCTGAATGTGGCGCTTTTCTCCCTGGGCCTCCATTGACAAGAAGTTCTGAGACCCAGTCGGACTATCCCAGTAAATAAATGTCAAATAAATAACCCACTTATCACCAGCAAATACCCATACCTATTTGGCAACATTAGCAAATGACCGAATCACCTAGATCCATATTTTTACAACATTGCGTGTCTAGCCCTGCCATGGTATGCAGTGTGTGATCCATATTCTCCTATCTTGAGGATACTGCATACCAAAGTAGATGCCCAAAGAGGTTGGTCTGTACAACTCCTACCCCTAGGTGCCCTTTCGACTATGGTAGTATATATCCCCAGTAAACTGATGGGTTCCATCTTAATAAAGTCTAGTGGATCTACTCCTTTCACCCATTCAGGAACCCTGATAATTCATAAATTATACCCACAGGCACAGTTTTCAAGGTCATCAATCTTTGCCTCAAAATGAACAGTATGTGCTTACAATTAGGTAATGTATTGGGAATTGCTCACCACAATAGCATGCTGATATTTTAGTTTTATTTTACCTCTGAACTAAAGCCCATTGGATCTAGTCTAGCTGTTGGTCATGCTTTATTAGCTTCCATTGTAATATGGACAACATCAACTTCTTAGAGTGGCCAGATACTAAGCAAATGTTTCAGAAATGGCCACTATATATGAGATACTCATGCAGAAAAAAAGAGGAGGGCAAACTGGCCATGAAACAGGTTAAATGATAACTTTCTCTTTGCCCCCCCCAAAAAAAAAAAATGGCGTGCGTTCTGCAAAGACACCCAAGTATTGGAAAAGATATGCCACACACAGTTGTAACTGTTACAACATATTCACAGTTCAAGACAGGAGCTTCATATTCAGGGATGCTTCTTTATGCATGTGCTCATACACACCTCACATTTTTTCATATTTTTCTGCTGGGTATGGCTGTCCTCCAAAACATGAGGAGGTAGTGATCATACTATAATGCTTGCATCATAGAGCTGTACTTGATTAGTGACAGGAAATACTCACCTAAACCCGATCTTTTGTATAGTGGGGCACCCTATGAAAATTATGCATACCTGTCTTCTACCTGTTGTGTATTGGGAAAGATTCTGGATTCCATTCCACTCAGAATAAGATAAAGTGAGTACCAAAAATGAATGAATGAATTAAGAATATAAATGACAACTTTGGAGTAATGCTTACATTTTTAGATGTTAGAAGGATAATATGATTTTAATTTTAGAGTACAAAATTAACATTTCTGGCAATGCACCTAGCTAGGAAAGTAATCTGATTACTGTCTTTATGAGCAAAGCTCTCAGCTTGTTAATTAAGACTTCAGAACATGAATCCCATTTGAGCAATAAATCTTAAAATTGACTTCATTTAAGAAAGCAAGATATTTGCAACATTGCCATTTGTAATGACATAAGAACAAAACTCGTAACATTTGGCACAATTTTAGACTTTCAGATATATCTTTGGGTCAGTCAGAAATATTATGAAGCATAATCAAAGGATAATTGCTGCAAGAATTCCACATATGTGTATGTATAAGCTGCAGATGTACCTCAGTCCTCCAAGCTGATCTTTTTCAACAGACATCCATTCCATAGGATCATATAGCTGTAGCCTTTAATTGTTACCATCACATGGAATCCCTCTAAAAAACAGAGTGCACTGTGCATCGTACTTGGTTCTTTTTTTTGGAGTCCCAAAGAGAGGTAAACAGAGATACTGCACAAACAGCCACCGTCGAAGATGGCTAAATCAGCCATAAAAAACAAAAAACATGACAACATGATGTGGGTTAGCCTTTGTAATATCATCAAACATACATGCCTCAAAAGTCGGTTACTGGTAAATAACTATTTTCAAGAACTACTAAATCCTAATGTGCAGAATCAGGAAGATGGGAGCAAGGAAACCTTCCCTGTGTTTATGACTATTCAAACATCTACTGTTATGGAAAGCATACTCGCACTTCTGTACTATATTTTTTATTCGGATAATTGTTAGAGAAATCACATAAGCATTTGGGAGAGAGCCAGGCAGTTAACTCTCGTCTCTTAGGAATGGGTGGATATACTACAACATGACCAGCAGGACAGACAAAGCAAATCCATATGACAGGACTTAGGCTGAAATATTTAGAAACTATGCAAAGATGTCCAGAAAATAGCCTCACAAATTCTTTTAGCAGATACAAGGTAATATTCATACTGCTGGTATGTATACATGGGTAAGGCAAATGTGCAGATCACACTGATATGCAAATGCATTAAATGCCAACAAGCAGCACTGGTCTTTTTAACTTCTTCAGCCTGTGGAGAAATGCACACCGAAACTTTGCCAAGATGAACGTGTGTAAAGTGATCATCTTAGAACAATACGTGAATATGTGAAACATTTATACGTTTGTAAATACTGTCGATTTTGGTAAGTTCCATGTGTTTTCGGCAGTAAGCAGCAAGCAGCAAGTTGTGCTTGTATCTAGTATCACAGCAATTTATAGCGAGAATCTGCATGAGCTGTGGCTCAGTGACTAACAACATAGAGCAACTTTTACAGTTTTATTTTTCTGTGAAGGTGTCCTTTCATGTTTTCCAATTTTGGTCATTTATAAGTAAGGAAAGGTGAAAAAGGGGAAGAGAAAAGGCAAGAGACACACAACAGGAATGCATAAGAGGGTTGTGCTGGAGAATGTGGGAGAGGATGAGTTTTTTTTTTTCTGTTTTGTATGTGGGAAAAGAACCCTTTTTTTCAATTATATATAAGGGAAAATGGAGAAAGAGAATGGGTAGTAAGGAACGAAGTAAGGATTAGGGAAGAAATGAGGGTATTGACAAAAATATAGTTCACAAATGGGAGGGAAGACAGACAGAGGGTGGTGGATGGCAGGGTACATGTGACCATTTCCACTTTCACTCTGGTCCCAAGAGCCACATATAGAGTCCTGCCATGATGTTCCTGGTAGAGTAACCTCAGTATGTGGGGGTGGGATTTGAGGCCTCTGGTGGCTGGAGCTGACAGAGGGTCTTGCACCTGCTGAAGGAGGCTGTGATACAGGCCCTACCACCTTTCCACAGCCCTTTCTGTTGCTGCCTTCATCAGGTCGTGAAGCTCATATAGGTTGACCAGGCTGCTATTCTGCAGCGCGGCATGGGGGGGGGGCACCAATCCCACCCTGAGAAGCAGGCCAGGACAGGCAGAGGGTGATGACCTTTTTCTCATCTGTGTTGATTGTAGTCAAGGTGCTTCAGGCTCAGTTGTATCTGCAAAAAGAGACAATAAAAGCAGATAGAAAAGAAGGACTCATAAATAATACAGAGCATTTGCTTTTATTTCACAGTATAACATAATAACAGTAATATTTTCAGTATTGCTTCTTAATAATGCAATTAATACAATATATGATAAGCAGCATTAATCAAAACAGTATGGTGCTATATAGGTTCATATGTAAGTACTAGGTTAGCTGCCCTTGAGGGCCATTTTAAGCATATCTAGTTTCTCTTTTTGTGCTTGAACTAACCTGTCCCATTTGATTAGAGATTTAATTTAATCACCCCATGGTCAATAATTATATTACCCCTGATGGCAATAACTGGGATCATACTATAGATAATTTTCGGGGACCCATGCATGGGATAAAGCATTTAGGACCTGACTGTTCATTTGTAGTATAGGGAGCAGTCCTGGGATAAATTTTCTATTTCCCATCCTTAGATCCAAGTTGCACTTGAATATGGACAGGGATGAACTTTGTTTTATGTGGATGGGGAGTCTGTTCTACTAGAAGTGCTCTCTACAAGATATACCTGTCCCTCCAAACCATTCTGTTGATGTTGCAGAATAGGTTTAGATCTGTAGACTGAGTATTTCTGATGCTGTCTGACTTGCTGATGTGTAGTAAATCCATCAGCACTGGGTTGGAGGATGCTTTGTATACCAGACACAGATCACCTCTTAGCAGTCTATAGAATACTGAGTATAGTGACAGGGCTTGAGTCAGTCCACGCAGAACATGTTGTTTAGGCCTTATATCAGTTAGTTAGGTATCTCTGTGGGCATTCCATTTGGTGCATGTGTCTGGACAGATGCATGCCTAACATGGAATTATATTCAATGAACTGACCTAATGAAGACTAAGTAAAAGGGAACAATGGCATCCCCAGGTCTAGACACAATCCTTTTGTTTATAAGCTGTGCAATATAGAAGGACTTTCTTATAACAATAGACATGTGTTGGTCAAAACTTAGATCACTGTCCACATAAGTTCCCAAATCCTAAACAACTGGGTCAACTCTCAGGTGCATATTTTTAAAGTGGCAGTTCCCTGGGATAGATGGCTTCCCAGATGATGCAATAATGCATTTTTTGGCATTTAGTTTTGGTCCATGATTTTGGTACCATTTATTTATTTGGGACAAACCTTCCTGCAGGATGGCTAAGTAATTTGGGGATTCAATGAGTGCTCCTAGCTTGCAGCTGCAAACTTAGCAAGAGCCCTTTGGTATTGGATTATACTTCAGAAAAGTAGATGCCAACCTGTAGAGGTCCCAGCACAGCACTCTGGAGGACTCCACTGGTGACTGTTCTCTTTGTGGAGTTAACTTCCCCTATTTTGATTTCCTGCATCTTGTCTGTTAGTCAGTTGGCAGTCAGTGGGTGACACAGGGGTTTATTCCCAGACCATTTAGCTTTTCTACTATGCCAGAGTCTGGAACTGTACCAAAAGCTTTGGCCAGGTTGAGGTGTGTGGTGTGTACCATTTTTCTTTCATCCATTGCTTTGGTGACCTTTTAAAAAAAATCCACCAGACTGAGAAGCATGGCCTGCCCTTGATGAATCCAAACTGAGACAGGTGCATTGTTTGGAGGTTCCCGAAGTCCTTACTGATTAGTTCCATCATAGGTCTTTTCATGGCTTTTCATATGAGGCTGGTCAGACTTATGGGTCTGTAATGGCCTGTTTCTGTGTGAAGGTCCACCCCTATGCGGGGGAATGAAGGTAGCTGCTCTCCATTCTCTTGGTACAGAACCTGTATGGAGGCTGAGACTGAACAGTGTTGTTACAGGTGTGGCTAAATGTTGCTTCATGCTATTTAAGATGAATCCAGGGTCATTTTGAGGACCCATCAATGCAGTTTTTTTAGCTTTTGGTAGCACTTTTAGAAGGGGGTCTTGTGTGATAGCTGGAGGAAAACAGTTTCAGGTATATCTTGAGGAATAGATGGAGGGAATAGTGGGTAAAGTTAGAGCTAAATTCATCATCCAGTAGGTCCACAATATTTTCAGCCTCAGTGTAGGTAACATCGTTCACAGCCAGCTCAGTGCATTGCTGCATTGTGCTTTTGAGATTAGGAGCATAACTAAAAAAATGCCTTGTGATTGCCTTTCACTTGTGTATCTATTTTATCCTCAAACTTGGCTTTGGTGGATTTTATTTAGCTCCTGGGTTGTTTGTTTACTTCAGTGACAAGGGCTCTAACATTCTGAGAATTACTCTTCTTACTTTTGGTCAAAATTAGTTTACTTTTGTTATAAAGCTTGTTGATATTAGGGTTCTGCCATGTGGGTTTGTTTTGGGGGTTTGCCCTAAATCTGTTCCTATGGGGTGCAGCTGTAGCTATGCAGCTGTTTACATGCTGGTATAGTGTGGTGGTGTACATTATGTTTCTGCGTATTCAGTGGAATTAACTGGATTTGTTGGGGATTTGAAGCTTGCCAATGTATCACACAGGAGTAGGTAGTTTGTCTTAAAGGAACTTCTAAAGGTAGCTTAGGTGGAAGGGCTCTCTGGTTTCAATTTTATTTCGAAGGAGACTGCTTTATGGTCAGACCTAACAAGTGATGAAGATACGCAAGGAACAGTGCAAGATGCTCCCATAGTTGTACTAAGGACAAGACCCAAGTGTTATTCCCCCGTTGTGGGTGCTCTGACTAATTTTTCCAGGGCATTTATATTGACAAAGTCCAGAAATCTCTGTGCATGTTCACTAATGGTGGTGTAGGTTTCCCAGTCTATAGTTGGATAGTTTAGAACACCTAGAAAAATTGTATTGGGTTTAATACTAAGTTTAGTTCCTGTAGATAGGCATTGTGGCTTTCTTGGGTCATTAAAGGAGTTCTATAGCTAGCTAATTTATGGTATGGGACCTTTCTGATGGTTATTTGGACATGAAGAAGCTCTAGTGCATCATGCTGCTTTACCAGCCTTGATGTGAGTCTCTTCAGGATGTAGATTGAGACACCTTCACCTTTTTTCCCCTTCTGCGCAGTAGCTGGTCTAAATGTGTGGAAGGCATTATTGCCCTGCACAGCCGGAGTACTCTGTGCTATTTTAAACCATGTTTCAGTTACTATACAGACGTCAATGTCCTCCAGAGTGATTAGGGTGCCCAGGGAGTGGAGTTTCTAGTTTAGGCAACTTTGTCAAAGTACATTTCCCCTGGTACTGTGGCACTGCTACAATAGTAGATTTGATATATTTGTAATCATTGCAGTGTATTACTCATCATGTTTTGCATGGTTGTTAATGTTATTCATTATTTTTTATTAATAATATTTTATTCCTAAATGGAAGCAGTACTTACGAAGTTAGAAGAACAGCTGCTCCTGCCTCCTTTGAAAGGGGCGGTGGTTATTTTCAATGTGATGTGCCGACAAAGAAGAATACAAAAAGGATAAAGTTAAAACAATAGAAATCCCTGACTCTCTGTATTTATTGAACATTGCTAACTAAAGGTTTATTTTATTTTTCAGATATCTGTCAGTGTAGTAATCACTGCACTGAAAACAAGATCTGTCATTAACCCCTTCCCCTTTTTGCTTTCCATTTCCTGACTGAGGAAGTTCAACTTGTAACTCTGTAAATACAGTGAAACTGCAAAAGCATAGCAAAAAGGATATTTGTATTGTTTCTGTTTCTTTAATTATTTCCCACTAAGTACCAAAGGAATGGAACTGCATTTCTGATGTTATATATACCTTAAAACAAGTAAGTCACACCTTCAGATAAAACAAAATTGTAGACACCGCAAAACTTCTGCAAAGCATGCATTCAGGTGCACAATGTACCTTGGGAGAGGGGAGGAAGTTATTTATCCATTTACTAGTCAAAAAATTTGCTGTTATGGGAATTTTGTAGTTTGTCAGTTTCAGCAAGGCCAGCTTCAAGGTGCTGCTTCAGCTGAAAGAAGTGAGTAGCCTTATAAATAAGCAATGATTGCTTGTAATAATTGCATGCTCTATTTATATTTGCTTGTAACATTTGTATGTTCCTTCACTGATAATGCTACAACTTTCACCAGTAGCCACGCCTGCATGAATCTGCCCTTCTTGAAAGGGACAGTCTGAAAAGTTGCCGTAGCAGCAGAAAAATACTGCACTATAGTTGGGAAAAGAGCAATCTCTGAATGTTGGACAGCTAACTCCTTGCCCTAGTAAATATGTTCGCTGATGTGAACATTCGATAAAAAGGTGTTCGCTGTTTTGGGGTTGATGAATAGGTGTTTGCTGAATTTTGTTTTCGATAATGTGATGTAGACCCGTATGAAAATACCCATGCAAACACTTCCAGGCAAATTTCCTAAACCGTTTGGATTTTGTTGCTTACTTGGGAGTTTGTCTATACCCTTCCATTGTTCTCATGTAAACTGTTTTATCTTTTCTAACTGCCTTTGATTAATTCTTATAGCTTTTATGCAATAGTTTATATGCCCTGCTAATTATCCCTTTTTAACAGCAGCTTCTGTTCTAGATTTTGCTAAAAACTCTACCAGATCAGGTCTTTCATTTATGATTCCTTTGTCTCTTTCTCTTAGGCTGTAATCTGGTATCAGTCTCTGCTAGGGAAGACAATTTCTAGCCTGCAATCCAAATATCTTCTTGGCCTCATCCCATTCTATTACCTTTCCCTCATTAGTTATTTGCACCCAGTACTTTGGTTCCTTTGCTAGTTTTCTCCAGTAAATTCTAGCCCCCTCTTAACTACTTTCTGTTTCGGTACTTGCAGTCATCCTATTGGGAGAATCTCCTTTCTCCATTCTTATATTGGCTTAGTTCTTAAATACCTCTGCTACTTTATGAATATAATATTCTATATAGTTGTTGTTATTCTCCTCGAGGATCTGCATCCAAAATCCTGCTGTCTGTCTTTATTTCTTGAACTTCCTCTTGCTTCATCATCATCCCTTTCCATTTTAAATTATAACCTTCTGCTTATGTTAGGTATAGGAGCCTTAACTGTGTAGACCTAAAATATCCCCTCAAATCAGGTAATCGTAAACCCCCTTGTTCTTTCAGAAATATCATCTTATTCCATTCAACTCTTGCCTCTTACCCTTCCATTTAAAATCCTTCAACTCTTTATTAATTATTGTCCATAACTTCTCTGGCTGATACAAGTATGCCTGACCAGTTTATAAAACTAAAGGGACTAAAAACATTTTCACTGCTAGTAGTATCTTACTATCCGTGTCCATAAACAAGCACTTCCAGTTTCTCAATTTCTGTATTATCTTTTGTTTAGTCTCTCCCCACATATCCTTAGCTGCAATAACAGAATCCTTTTTAATCCATACTCCTAAATACTTCATCTTATCATGTCCCCATAAATATGGGTATTGCTAAACCAATTCATGTATAGATACATAATTTATGGCTATAGCCTTTGTTTTATCTTCATTAATTTTATATCCTGAAAATACTTGAAACTGTTTCAAAATGTGCCACAACACTGAGTTGTCTTTTTCTAGATTTATCAAGTACAAAATAAAATCATCTATAAGTAATACCAACTTTATTGATTGCCATACCAATTATATTCTTGCATTTCTGAGTCTTTTACTTTGTTTGCCAATGACTTTAAATATAAAGCAAATAACAAAGGGGAAAGAGGACACCCCCTGCCTTGTTGCTGTGTTCAAGCACAGCTTAGAGAGGAGTCCTCCCACTTTAATTCTTGCCTTCAGTTTTTCACATAGCCTCCTAATTAACCTTATTATTATATCAGGGAATGCAAATTCTGCTCTTGTCCTACTTGTAATATCTCAGCTTACCCTATCAAATGCTTTCTTTGTATCTAAATCCACTAACAACAACAGAGGTATTTTCTTAGGGTCTATATCATATGTTCGAAGTTAAATGTTCAAAGTTATAAAACTTAGACATATGTAAAAAAAAAAAACGGCTGTAGGCAGGGAGGCAAGCCCACCTGCACTCCCCACACACCCCGCTCTTTAAATATACCAACTCCGAGACCGCACTACAGTGCAGTAAGGGAAATCTTCTCTTTACCGCACTATAGTGCAGTTTCCGAGTTGGTATATTTAAAGAGTGGGGGCTGTGGGGGGTGCCGGGGGCTTGCTCCCCTGCCTACACTAGTCAGGTAAGTTCAGTTTGTTTTTTTTTTGTTTTTTTTATTATATGTTCGATGTTTGAAACTTCGAACATTTAAATTCGATTATTTAACGTTCGAAGTTTTCAAACTTCGAACATATAATATAGACCCATTTTTTTACATTCTGCTTCCCTTTGGATCATCATTGTTCTGTTAATGTTGTCTGATGTTTGCCTTCCCTCCATAAACACATTGACTCATATCTAACAATTCTGGCAAAACATTTCTCATTTTTTAGCTAGTACAGAAATAAATACTTTATAATTATGGTTTAAAATTGAAATGGGTCTATATGAAGCCAAGTCTGATGCGTCTTTTCTGTCTTTGGGGAATACAGTCAACACAGCTTTCTTCCAAGATGTTGGCGCTTCCCCTCCTTTTAAAATATTGTTAAATTAAATCTTTCAAAACTTTATGACTTTCTTCACTCTGAACCTCCAAACATCCACAAGAATGCCATCTGTTCTGAGGACTTTCCTGAAGATTGATTATATATCATGATTTTTATCTCATCTTTTCCTGTCTTTACTATTAGTTGTCGAACCTCATCTACCTCTAACCTTGGCATAATTAAGTATTCCATAAATATTTCCATTTGTGCTGTTTCTTTATTTCCACATTTCTCTGCTTTATGCAAGTTTTCGTGAAATTTCTGAAACATCTCTAATACCTCTATAGGATCTCTCATTATTTTTCTTGTCATAGGCTCCCTAAGTCTGGTGACAAACCTTTCTACTTTCTATTACCTAAGTCATTGTTCTAAAAGATGTTATGTAGTCCTATCCCGCCATAAGTCTTGCTGGATGGGTTCGGAGGCAATCCTTTGCTCCAACTCGGCCGATACTAAAGCTCGAGAGCTTTTATTGCTCAAGACTATCCCCTATCCCATGGTGCACCACGGCAACTCCCCAGATCTTGTTTGCCACGAAAGCTTTGAGGTTGTCTTCTTACTGGGTCATTGGCTAAGTGAAATATTTTTGGTATTTTTGACTATATCTCTTCACCTTTCACTTTAATAGTTTTTTCCTTATTATCTGAGTGATTGTCATGAGTGTTTGCTACCCCTGTCCCCTTTTTTAAGGATTGTACGGCCCGTTTTAGTTAAAGGGCCGTAGTCGCCCGTTTAAATTAGAGGGCCTTTCCTCTGTGTGCTAGATTTTGTCTCCCTCTATATATAAAAAAAAAAAAATTCTTCTTATAGTTGTATTATTGGTTTTTGTTATTGCATTGTTCTTTCTTCTCAAAAGAAATATGTCAAAGGATAAAGACAGAGAACACAAAGAACACCACCCTTCTGGATTTAAAAAATGTGATAAATGTTCTCAAAATGTCATTGACTGACAGTCACACCAGCTGTGTGTACTGTCTTGGAGAGGCTCATTTGCAAGAACCCTGTACCTTCTGTCATGCCTTCAGCACCAGGGTTCTTAATGAAAGGAAAAGAAAACTTATAGATAGGGGCCTTATGACAAGTTCCTTCCAAGAACAGCTGGAACAAGGTCAGACAGTTCCTAAAAGTCATAAAAGGAAATCTCTATCGATTCCTGCCTCGGAACCGATGAAAAAAATCAAAAGTGACGGAGCTGAAGAGTTCTGGCTCCGATTCTGCTTCTTCAATCTCGGTGCCGTCTGTTTCATCGGTGCCGAGACAATCTTCTCTGTCGAGACACTCACCGATTTTGGAACCGGTTTCACCATCCTTAAGATCTCCGATTTTGGAAAGGAGGAGATCTCCATCTATCTCCACCCGTTCCTCCAGGACATTTTCTGATGAGGATGTAGAGCGGGTGGTGAAGAGGCTGCTCTGTGACCCGGTGCTGGCAAAAATTTTAGCTCCTCCAGACCCAAAGGCTTCAGATCTGTCCCATCTTCAGTCTACTATTCCTCCTCCAACTGCTTCACTCTCAGAGTCTAATGTTTCGGGTCCTTTAGTGCTGGAACCTTCGGTTCCAAGAATTCTTCCTGCTTCCTCGGAACTGATAACTGTAACCTCATTGGCTCAGTCTGGAACCGAGGGGTCTGGGAGCTGACGCTCTCCGGTCGACTCCAAGAGGGATAGTCACCCCGTTTTTTCTTCGGAACCGACCCTCCCTCTCAGTGCTTCGGCTGGTGTGAGCTCGGCTTCCACGTCCGCTTTGGAGCCTGCCCCTCCTGCTTGGAGTTGACCTTCCGTTTGCTAGGAGCAGAGGTCTTCTTCGGAGCGGGGTGGTAAGGCTTTCGAGGCAATAGAGAAAGCTTTGTCTAATGCTAAAGCCCTGCCATTGGACCCGATGTCCCTCCAGCAACCGGCAGCAACCTCTTCTCCCACGCCTGTCCCTAAGCATAGGGAACCAGAGCCCCAAGGAGCCTCCATTGGAGGTGTCCCCTCTTCCGAGACTTCCCCATATTACCCCACTGGATAGGTCCCTTGGAAGAGACTTTGTAAGAGGAAGCACACTGATTCACATGAGTCTGTCACTTCTGACACTTATTTGGATGAGTCAGAAGGGTCCCCAAGATCCCCGTCTGAGGATGTCTCTTTTGTGGACATCCTTGAAATCCTTAGACAGAGGGGTGATTGGAAGACCTCTAACCCTACTGAGGATGAATCAGTATACCTTAAGGCTTTTGGTTCCCAACCTTCCACCTCCTGGGTGACACCGGCATATGACAAACTGTTAGGGGTCATAGCTTGGAAAGCTTGGACCTCTCCGGACACAGTGGAGCCTGTCCAAGGAGGCCAAACAAATTTATCACTGCTCCAGAAGGCAAATCATTTCTAACTAAGGGAGTACCTGTGGATGCTATGGTGGTAGCAGCAGCAGCAACAAAGAAGGAGTTATCAGAGACATGCTCAAATATCCATCCTCCTAATAAAGAGTCTAGCACGATGGCTAGGTATGGAAAGCGTACCTTTTCTTTAGCGGCCTTTACCTTACGATCACTGAATTACCTATCCCATTTTACTAGGCTTCAAAGGGATCTCCTAAAGGAGTTGAGAGATACCCTTCAGGGTTCAGTAGCTTTGGGATCCATTGACAAGGTGTCTGTGCAGCTCTCCACCCTTACCTCTATTGCTAACTCCTCCTTGGGGCTGATTTCCTATGCAGCTGACTGACCGAGCCGGGTGGCCGCAGCAGGGATCACTCTTAGAAGACATTCCTGGATGCATCTATGCAATTTTATGCAATCCTTCTAGTCTTCCTTTACCAACATCCTCTTTGATGGTTCAACTCTTTCTGCACCGCAGGTAGAAGAGACTTTGATCAGGTGTGAGCAGGAAGGGAAAACCTTATCTGCTGTCAGAGTCTGTTTCTCCCTTCCTTCCAGACCCTATCCCAAGGGTCAAACAGGAGGGAAAATGTGGTTCCGTAAATCCCAAAAAGGTTTCCCTCAAGTACAAGGTCAGCCCTCCCCTAGAGGCAGAGGGGGAGGTTATAATGGAAGGTGCCGGGCTCATGGCAGAGGGGGTCCACAACACCACGGTGATAGAGATGCTTTCTCTGACTGTCCCTTTCATTGCCCCTGAGGGGTTGCCCGACTGTCTCTGGAGGCAGTCGGGGGTCGTCTCTCACTGTACCCAAGCTCCTGGCTACAAATTCCCAAGATCGATGGGTACAAAATATAATTTCCAGAGGTTACCTGATTCCCTTTGTTCCCGATCCCCCTACAAATCGGTCTTTACCAGATGTACCATCCAATCAATTAGACCGTGCAACATCAGAGGTTATCTCGTTGCTTCAAAATAGAGTAATCCAAGAAGTCCCCACAGAGCAGATAGGATCTTGAACTTACTCACGATTCTTTTTAGTTCCAAAAAAAAAATCGAAGTTCCGTATGATCACTCTGCAGTCAATTTTTCCATTTATCAGAAAAGATAATTGGATGTGCTCCTTAGATCTTCAGGACGCATACTACCATATCAAAATGGACAGGTGCTCCAGAAGACGTCTACGCTTTCAGCTGGGAGCTAGTCATTTTAAATTTCGAACACTGCCCTTTGACCTCGCTACAGGCCCCAGAATGTTCACCAAATGTATGGCGGTGGTCATGACTCACCTGAGATGTCAGGGATTCCAGGTGTTTCTGTACTTAGACGACTGACTCCTCACTGCTACCACCAAGCACCAACTAATCTGAGCCAGGGACGAGACTCTATCCTTGTGTGCCAGATTAGGAATTACAGTAAATCTAAAAATATCTGCCTTATTTCCATTGCAGCGCATTGTCTTCTTAGGCTCAGGCATAGACTCAACCACCAAGACAGCAAAACTGACTCCAGAAAGGATAGAATCGTTGCACAACCAAGTCAGATTCTTGCTGAACAAAGACAAAGTAAAGGCCAGGATAGTTCTTCAAGTTCTAGGGACTATGGCATCCACCATTCTTTTAGTTCCCTTAGCCCATCTAGACATGAGAGTACTTCAGTGGCTACGATTTGCTCAGTGGTCAATGCATGATCTACCCTTGTCCCACCAAAATACTCATTACAAACTCCTGCAAGAAGGATCTAACATGGTGATCACATACAGATCAGCTTTATCTAGGTCGTCCCCTTGTTCTCCCTCAACAAAATGCAGTCTTGACCATGGATGCTTCCCAGATAGGGTGGGGGGGGCATTATCTGGGAATGACGGTCCAAGGTATCTGGCAGGATCACGAGAACCACTTGCGCATAAATGTTCTGGCGATGAGAGCAGTGCTATACTCGTTGCAAGCACTTCACAGTTCTCGTCCCACTGGAACAATTGCGATTTAATCAGACAACATGTCTGTAGTGTGGTACATAAACAAGCAAGGGGGAACCAAGTCTTAGCCACCTTGTCGAGAGGCACAAAGAGTATGGAAATGGGCAATGGACACTCAACGCTTTCTGGTAGCATCGTACATTCCAGGGAAGTCCAATGTGATAGCAGACAAATTGAGTCGAGCAGTTCTGATGCCTCATGAGTAGTCCCTGAAAACAGAAGTTGCAGAAGAGATTTTCCGCAAATGGGGCCACCCTTGCTGTGACCTATTCACCATGTACATTGAACGCCAAATGCAGCAACTACTTTGCCCTCATTCCCCATCTGGGGATGTCACCCAGGGGCGCTCTGGTCCTCAATTGTTCTCCGGGACTTCTTTATGCTTTTACACACTTTCCTCTCATACCAAACGTGATTCAGAAAACAAAACTGTTGAAGAGTACCCTGATCCTCATTGCTCCTTACTGGCCTTGCCAAGTCTGGTTCCCTTTCCTGTGGCCCTATCTCTTGGAGGAACCATGGATTCTGGAACCATCTCCAGACCTTCTGATTCACCAAATCAGGACAGTTCCATCCTACCATCCAAACCCTGAAATTGACAGCATGGCTGCTCCAGTTCCAAGAATAGCCAGGTGTATATCCCTTTCTCCTACCATTAAACACATTCTCATTTCTTCCCACAAACCTTCCACCAGGAAATTATATTCCAGCAAATGGAAAAGGTTTTCCATTTGGGCAGCTAAACAAGGCATAGATCCCTACTCAGCCCCTATAGAGTCTATCCTGTCCTTCCTTGCATTATTTTTCAAGAAGGAGCTGTAGCTGCTACCATTAGAGTTCAGTTGGCTGCCATCTCAAATTATCATTTTGGGAACATGAATCCTATTATGTCCCACTCTTTATGTAAAACCTTTTTGAAAGGAGTCCTCCTTCTCAGTCCTCCAATCAGGCAACCTCCGGAGCCCTGGGACTTAAACTTAGTTCTGACCTCATTGATTTCTCCACCATTCGAACTGTCTTCTTCATCTGACTCAAAATTGTTATCTTGGAAGACATTGTTCTTAGTAGCTATAACATCTGCTAGGAGGGTTTCAGAATTGCAAGCTCTGACCATTCAACCTCCATACATCATATTCCATAAGGATAGAGGCTCCCTAAGAACTAACCCTTCTTTCCTCCCTAAGGTATGCTCAGAACATAATCTCAGCATAACTATCGAATTACCAATATTCTTCCCAAATTACAGTAATAAATCAGAATACAGACTACATCAATTAGATGTCCATAGAATTCTCCGTTTTTTATCTGCATAGGACTAAAGATTTTAGAAAATCGGATCAATTGTTTGTTTCCTTCTCAGAGAAAAACAAAGACTTGCCCATTTCCAAGGTGACTGTGTCTAAATGGCTTTCAGACTGCATCTCATTTGCTTACAAAAATGCTGGGAAACAACTACCTGCTAAAGTAAAAAGTCATTCAACTAGAGCAGTATCAGCTTCATATGCCTTCACATCAAAACTCCCAATTGATACCATTTGTGCAGCAGCTACTTGGGCAAAACCTCATACCTTTGTCATTCATTACAAATTGGATTTGGCCTCCCGGGACGGGTCATCCTTTGGGTCCACTGTGCTGAAGAGTCTCTTTGCTTGAGCACCCAGGATAAAGGTGCTGGGGACCCTGTTCCATCCAGCAAGGATTATGGCAAGATAGGACTACATAACATTAAGATGTTATGTACTTACCATAACATTCCATGTTTGTAGTCCGTCTCACCTACATTCTTGCGTCCCACCCTCCTTCCCCCTTCCTGTATCCTGGAGGAACTGGTGGACTATCCATTATGCTGTCTGACCTTGTTATAGTTGTCTGTCCACATAGCATGGATAGTAAAACAAAGTCCTTTTGTTTGTATGTACATAGTTATTGATAGTATAATTACTATTATGCATTTAGTTACTTTATTGCAAACAAGATCTGGGGAGTTGCTGTGGTGCACCATGGGTTAGGGGATAGCCTCGAGCCAGTAAAAGCTCTCGAGCTTTAGTATCGGCCGAGTTGGAGCTGAACACATCCAACAAGAATTTAGGCGAGATGGACTACAAACATGGAACGTTATGGTAAGTACATAACTTCTTATTTTTGTGCTCTAAAGTTCTTATCAAACAATAGTTGCTCATCAGCGACCTTTCTAAACTCCTGCATATTATCCAGATACTCCCTCTTCTTGTTCTGTTAGATTCCCCTTATTCTGCAATACTTTAACCTTTGTCAGACCCCCTAAGTAATTCCTATTACTACTTAAGTATATCTCTTACTCTTTTATTTCTAACTTATTTTTAAATGGTCCGTGCAGTGGTTCAGTAAGGGTGGTGCAGCAATGCATCAGTTAAGGTTGTCATGCCACAGCAAGAAGTTTTCTAGTTCAATTTCAGCTGGAGTGCTTTCTGTGTGGAGTTTGTATGTCCTCCATGTGTTCTCATGGGTTTTCTCTGGGTACTCCAGTTTCCTCCCACATTCCAAAGACGTGTCTGGAACATTTTTCCTTGGGCCTCCTTTGAAATTAGGCTCTGTCCTAGTCAGACTTTCCCAGCCAACAAATGTTAAATAAATAAATAAAATAAATAATTTTCATTTTAATCCACTCACTAGGTATAACTTCTGAAGCTATTTCTATCTTTGCTAAGTCTCAGATAATTTCCACTATCCATTACTTAAATTCCATTCTTTTTAACAGGTAGGCAGGAAAGTGCGAGTGTCTCATTTTTACTTCATTACACTGAATTTTTATCTTGTTTATTAGAAAAAACTCACATGGTTATGTACATCTTCAAAAAATTAAGTTTAACCCCTCAGATAAGAACAATTGCCACAAATCAACAGCTGCACCCACAGGTATTACCTAACCTAAAATTAAACATGCTACTGCCTGTGTTCCCATTTACACTGATTGCCGTCTGCTCTTTTCTTATCTCTATTTTCACCCAGACACAGAAAACAGCTTGCATGCTTTCAGAAAGCATTAACTTTTATCACTAATAAAAAGCACACTGGGTATCTTTCAGAAAAAATAAATTGTACACTTTTCTATTAAATGCATTAAAGTATTACAGCTGCAAGAAAAGTTGCTGTCTCTTATTCACTTCCCATAATTTCAGACTTTATTTTTGAATGAACTTTTTGCCATTGTACCTTTACATTTTATATTTCCCTCAGCAAAGAATGCTCAGAACTCTCGAGAGTAAGTACTTGCACCTGAAGACAGCTCATCTCCACGTAAAAGTAGTGAGCAATGAATATTTGTAAATTTCACTCCGAAGAGAATGAACAGTTGCCTTCAGCTGCAGAATGCTTGACTCCCACTAAGCATTTGCTAATGGAAAAAAAACAAGCTAATATATTTGCTTATGTAAGAAACCTGACATTTTTCATGTTTCATTATTATTTATTATTTTTTAATCGTACTTATAAAAACTTTATAGTTTAAACCAGAATGCATTAATCTATGCATTCTTCTTTGTAAAAATAAGAAAAAATATCTTAATTCTACATAAAATGTAATCCATGCACTTTTATAATCCATCCCCATCCTGGCCGCCCGAGATCACGGGATATTAACATCAAACTTGTTTTTGTCCAGTCTTTCTCCTTTTGTTATACTGTAAAGCATGTATTTCATTCAACTAAAAATGTACATGCTTATTTTCTTACTATCAGTGTCCATAAACAAGCACTTCCAGTTTCTCAATTTCTGTATTATCTTTTGTTTAGTCTCTCCCCACATATCCTTAGCTGCAATAACAGAATCCTTTTTAATCCATACTCCTAAATACTTCATCTTATCATGTCCCCATAAATATGGGTATTGCTAAACCAATTCATGTATAGATACATAATTTATGGCTATAGCCTTTGTTTTATCTTCATTAATTTTATATCCTGAAAATACTTGAAACTGTTTCAAAATGTGCCACAACACTGAGTTGTCTTTTTCTAGATTTATCAAGTACAAAATAAAATCATCTATAAGTAATACCAACTTTCTTGATTGCCATACCAATTATATTCTTGCATTTCTGAGTCTTTTACTTTGTTTGCCAATGACTTTAAATATAAAGCAAATAACAAAGGGAAAGAGGACACCCCCTGCCTTGTTGCTGTGTTCAAGCACAGCTTAGAGAGGAGTCCTCCCACTTTAATTCTTGCCTTCAGTTTTTCACATAGCCTCCTAATTAACCTTATTATTATATCAGGGAATGCAAATTCTGCTCTTGTCCTACTTGTAATATCTCAGCTTACCCTATCAAATGCTTTCTTTGTATCTAAATCCACTAACAACAACAGAGGTATTTTCTTAGGGTCTATATCATATGTTCGAAGTTAAATGTTCAAAGTTATAAAACTTAGACATATGTAAAAAAAAAAAGGCAGGGAGGCAAGCCCACCTGCACTCCCCACACACCCCGCTCTTTAAATATACCAACTCCGAGACCGCACTACAGTGCAGTAAGGGAAATCTTCTCTTTACCGCACTATAGTGCAGTTTCAGAGTTGGTATATTTAAAGAGTGGGGGCTGTGGGGGGTGCCGGGGGCTTGCCCCCCTTCCTACACTAGTCAGGTAAGTTCAGTTTGTTTTTTTTGTTTTTATTATATGTTCGATGTTTGAAACTTCGAACATTTAAATTCGATTATTTAACGTTCGAAGTTTTCAAACTTCGAACATATAATATAGACCCATTTTTTTACATTCTGCTTCCCTTTGGATCATCATTGTTCTGTTAATGTTGTCTGATGTTTGCCTTCCCTCCATAAACACATTGACTCATATCTAACAATTCTGGCAAAACATTTCTCATTTTTTAGCTAGTACAGAAATAAATACTTTATAATTATGGTTTAAAATTGAAATGGGTCTATATGAAGCCAAGTCTGATGCGTCTTTTCTGTCTTTGGGGAATACAGTCAACACAGCTTTCTTCCAAGATGTTGGTGCTTCCCCTCCTTTTAAAATATTGTTAAATTAAATCTTTCAAAACTTTATGACTTTCTTCACTCTGAACCTCCAAACATCCACAAGAATGCCATCTGTTCTGAGGACTTTCCTGAAGATTGATTATATATCATGATTTTTATCTCATCTTTTCCTGTCTTTACTATTAGTTGTCGAACCTCATCTACCTCTAACCTTGGCATAATTAAGTATTCCATAAATATTTCCATTTGTGCTGTTTCTTTATTTCCACATTTCTCTGCTTTATGCAAGTTTTCGTGAAATTTCTGAAACATCTCTAATACCTCTATAGGATCTCTCATTATTTTTCTTGTCATAGGCTCCCTAAGTCTGGTGACAAACCTTTCTACTTTCTATTACCTAAGTCATTGTTCTAAAAGATGTTATGTAGTCCTATCCCGCCATAAGTCTTGCTGGATGGGTTCGGAGGCAATCCTTTGCTCCAACTCGGCCGATACTAAAGCTCGAGAGCTTTTATTGCTCAAGACTATCCCCTATCCCATGGTGCACCACGGCAACTCCCCAGATCTTGTTTGCCACGAAAGCTTTGAGGTTGTCTTCTTACTGGGTCATTGGCTAAGTGAAATATTTTTGGTATTTTTGACTATATCTCTTCACCTTTCACTTTAATAGTTTTTTCCTTATTATCTGAGTGATTGTCATGAGTGTTTGCTACCCCTGTCCCCTTTTTTAAGGATTGTACGGCCTGTTTTAGTTAAAGGGCCGTAGTCGCCCGTTTAAATTAGAGGGCCTTTCCTCTGTGTGCTAGATTTTGTCTCCCTCTATATATAAAAAAAAAAAATTCTTCTTATAGTTGTATTATTGGTTTTTGTTATTGCATTGTTCTTTCTTCTCAAAAGAAATATGTCAAAGGGGTTGGGAGGGTGGCCTAATGGTTAATGTGTTTGCCTTACAAACACAAGGTGCAGGGTTCGAGTCTCACAAGGGATAATTGGCTAGGCTTAAAATGGCTCATAAGGGCAGTTAGCCTAGTACTAATCTATGAATCTATGAATCTATGAATCTATAAAGACAGAGAACACAAAGAACACCACCCTTCTGGATTTAAAAAATGTGATAAATGTTCTCAAAATGTCATTGACTGACAGTCACACCAGCTGTGTGTACTGTCTTGGAGAGGCTCATTTGCAAGAACCCTGTACCTTCTGTCATGCCTTCAGCACCAGGGTTCTTAATGAAAGGAAAAGAAAACTTATAGATAGGGGCCTTATGACAAGTTCCTTCCAAGAACAGCTGGAACAAGGTCAGACAGTTCCTAAAAGTCATAAAAGGAAATCTCTATCGATTCCTGCCTCGGAACCGATGAAAAAAATCAAAAGTGACGGAGCTGAAGAGTTCTGGCTCCGATTCTGCTTCTTCAATCTCGGTGCCGTCTGTTTCATCGGTGCCAAGACAATCTTCTCTGTCGAGACACTCACCGATTTTGGAACCGGTTTCACCATCCTTAAGATCTCCGATTTTGGAAAGGAGGAGATCTCCATCTATCTCCACCCGTTCCTCCAGGACATTTTCTGATGAGGATGTAGAGCGGGTGGTGAAGAGGCTGCTCTGTGACCCGGTGCTGGCAAAAATTTTAGCTCCTCCAGACCCAAAGGCTTCAGATCTGTCCCATCTTCAGTCTACTATTCCTCCTCCAACTGCTTCACTCTCAGAGTCTAATGTTTCGGGTCCTTTAGTGCTGGAACCTTCAGTTCCAAGAATTCTTCCTGCTTCCTCGGAACTGATAACTGTAACCTCATTGGCTCAGTCTGGAACCGAGGGGACTGGGAGCTGACGCTCTCCGGTCGACTCCAAGAGGGATAGTCACCCCGTTTTTTCTTCGGAACCGACCCTCCCTCTAAGTGCTTCGGCTGGTGTGAGCTCGGCTTCCACGTCTGCTTTGGAGCCTGCCCCTCCTGCTTGGAGTCGACCTTCCGTTTGCTAGGAGCAGAGGTCTTCTTCGGAGCGGGGTGGTAAGGCTTTCGAGGTGATAGAGAAAGCTTTGTCTAATGCTAAAGCCCTGCCATTGGACCCGATGTCCCTCCAGCAACCGGCAGCAACCTCTTCTCCCACGCCTGTCCCTAAGCATAGGGAACCAGAGCCCCAAGGAACCTCCATTGGAGGTGTCCCCTCTTCCGAGACTTCCCCATATTACCCCACTGGATAGGTCCCTTGGAAGAGACTTTGTAAGAGGAAGCACACTGATTCACATGAGTCTGTCACTTCTGACACTTATTTGGATGAGTCAGAAGGGTCCCCAAGATCCCCCTCTGAGGATGTCTCTTTTGTGGACATCCTTGAAATCCTTAGACAGAGGGGTGATTGGAAGACCTCTAACCCTACTGAGGATGAATCAGTATACCTTAAGGCTTTTGGTTCCCAACCTTCCACCTCCTGGGTGACACCGGCATATGACAAACTGTTAGGAGTCATAGCTTGGAAAGCTTGGACCTCTCCGGACACAGTGGAGCCTGTCCAAGGAGGCCAAACAAATTTATCACTGCTCCAGAAGGCAAATCATTTCTAACTAAGGGAGTACCTGTGGATGCTATGGTGGTAGCAGCAGCAGCAACAAAGAAGGAGTTATCAGAGACATGCTCAAATATCCATCCTCCTAATAAAGAGTCTAGCACGATGGCTAGGTATGGAAAGCGTACCTTTTCTTTAGCGGCCTTTACCTTACGATCACTGAATTACCTATCCCATTTTACTAGGCTTCAAAGGGATCTCCTAAAGGAGTTGAGAGATACCCTTCAGGGTTCAGTAGCTTTGGGATCCATTGACAAGGTGTCTGTGCAGCTCTCCACCCTTACCTCTATTGCTAACTCCTCCTTGGGGCTGATTTCCTATGCAGCTGACTGACCGAGCCGGGTGGCCGCAGCAGGGATCACTCTTAGAAGACATTCCTGGATGCATCTATGCAATTTTATGCAATCCTTCTAGTCTTCCTTTACCAACATCCCCTTTGATGGTTCAACTCTTTCTGCACCGCAGGTAGAAGAGACTTTGACCAGGTGTGAGCAGGAAGGGAAAACCTTATCTGCTGTCAGAGTCTGTTTCTCCCTTCCTTCCAGACCCTATCCCAAGGGTCAAACAGGAGGGAAAATGTGGTTCCGTAAATCCCAAAAAGGTTTCCCTCAAGTACAAGGTCAGCCCTCCCCTAGAGGCAGAGGGGGAGGTTATAATGGAAGGTGCCGGGCTCGTGGCAGAGGGGGTCCACAACACCACGGTGATAGAGATGCTTTCTCTGACTGTCCCTTTCATTGCCCCTGAGGGGTTGCCCGACTGTCTCTGGAGGCAGTCGGGGGTCGTCTCTCACTGTACCCAAGCTCCTGGCTACAAATTCCCAAGATCGATGGGTACAAAATATAATTTCCAGAGGTTACCTGATTCCCTTTGTTCCCGATCCCCCTACAAATCGGTCTTTACCAGATGTACCATCCAATCAATTAGACCGTGCAACATCAGAGGTTATCTCGTTGCTTCAAAATAGAGTAATCCAAGAAGTCCCCACAGAGCAGATAGGATCTTGAACTTACTCACGATTCTTTTTAGTTCCAAAAAAAAAATCGAAGTTCCGTATGATCACTCTGCAGTCAATTTTTCCATTTATCAGAAAAGATAATTGGATGTGCTCCTTAGATCTTCAGGACGCATACTACCATATCAAAATGGACAGGTGCTCCAGAAGACGTCTACGCTTTCAGCTGGGAGCTAGTCATTTTAAATTTCGAACACTGCCCTTTGACCTCGCTACAGCCCCCAGAATGTTCACCAAATGTATGGCAGTGGTCATGACTCACCTGAGATGTCAGGGATTCCAGGTGTTTCTGTACTTAGACGACTGACTCCTCACTGCTACCACCAAGCACCAACTAATCTGAGCCAGGGACGAGACTCTATCCTTGTGTGCCAGATTAGGAATTACAGTAAATCTAAAAATATCTGCCTTATTTCCATTGCAGCGCATTGTCTTCTTAGGCTCAGGCGTAGACTCAACCACCAAGACAGCAAAACTGACTCCAGAAAGGATAGAATCGTTGCACAACCAAGTCAGATTCTTGCTGAACAAAGACAAAGTAAAGGCCAGGATAGTTCTTCAAGTTCTAGGGACTATGGCATCCACCATTCTTTTAGTTCCCTTAGCCCATCTAGACATGAGAGTACTTCAGTGGCTACGATTTGCTCAGTGGTCAATGCATGATCTACCCTTGTCCCACCAAAATACTCATTACAAACTCCTGCAAGAAGGATCTAACATGGTGATCACATACAGATCAGCTTTATCTAGGTCGTCCCCTTGTTCTCCCTCAACAAAATGCAGTCTTGACCATGGATGCTTCCCAGATAGGGTGGGGGGGGCATTATCTGGGAATGACGGTCCAAGGTATCTGGCAGGATCACGAGAACCACTTGCGCATAAATGTTCTGGCGATGAGAGCAGTGCTATACTCGTTGCAAGCACTTCACAGTTCTCGTCCCACTGGGACAATTGCAATTTAATCAGACAACATGTCTGTAGTGTGGTACATAAACAAGCAAGGGGGAACCAAGTCTTAGCCACCTTGTCGAGAGGCACAAAGAGTATGGAAATGGGCAATGGACACTCAACGCTTTCTGGTAGCATCGTACATTCCAGGGAAGTCCAATGTGATAGCAGACAAATTGAGTCGAGCAATTCTGATGCCTCACGAGTAGTCCCTGAAAACAGAAGTTGCAGAAGAGATTTTCCGCAAATGGGGCCACCCTTGCTGTGACCTATTCACCACGTACATTGAACGCCAAATGCAGCAACTACTTTGCCCTCATTCCCCATCTGGGGATGTCACCCAGGGGCGCTCTGGTCCTCAATTGTTCTCCGGGACTTCTTTATGCTTTTACACACTTTCCTCTCATACCAAACGTGATTCAGAAAACAAAACTGTTGAAGAGTACCCTGATCCTCATTGCTCCTTACTGGCCTTGCCAAGTCTGGTTCCCTTTCCTGTGGCCCTATCTCTTGGAGGAACCATGGATTCTGGAACCATCTCCAGACCTTCTGATTCACCAAATCAGGACAGTTCCATCCTACCATCCAAACCCTGAAATTGACAGCATGGCTGCTCCAGTTCCAAGAATAGCCAGGTGTATATCCCTTTCTCCTACCATTAAACACATTCTCATTTCTTCCCACAAACCTTCCACCAGGAAATTATATTCCAGCAAATGGAAAAGGTTTTCCATTTGGGCAGCTAAACAAGGCATAGATCCCTACTCAGCCCCCATAGAGTCTATCCTGTCCTTCCTTGCATTATTTTTCAAGAAGGAGCTGTAGCTGCTACCATTAGAGTTCAGTTGGCTGCCATCTCAAATTATCATTTTGGGAACATGAATCCTATTATGTCCCACTCTTTATGTAAAACCTTTTTGAAAGGAGTCCTCCTTCTCAGTCCTCCAATCAGGCAACCTCCAGAGCCCTGGGACTTAAACTTAGTTCTGACCTCATTGATTTCTCCACCATTCGAACTGTCTTCTTCATCCGACTCAAAATTGTTGTCTTGGAAGACATTGTTCTTAGTAGCTATAACATCTGCTAGGAGGGTTTCAGAATTGCAAGCTCTGACCATTCAACCTCCATACATCATATTCCATAAGGATAGAGGCTCCCTAAGAACTAACCCTTCTTTCCTCCCTAAGGTATGCTCAGAACATAATCTCAGCATAACTATCGAATTACCAATATTCTTCCCAAATTACAGTAATAAATCAGAATACAGACTACATCAATTAGATGTCCATAGAATTCTCCGTTTTTTATCTGCATAGGACTAAAGATTTTAGAAAATCGGATCAATTGTTTGTTTCCTTCTCAGAGAAAAACAAAGACTTGCCCATTTCCAAGGTGACTGTGTCTAAATGGCTTTCAGACTGCATCTCATTTGCTTACAAAAATGCTGGGAAACAACTACCTGCTAAAGTAAAAAGTCATTCAACTAGAGCAGTATCAGCTTCATATGCCTTCACATCAAAACTCCCAATTGATACCATTTGTGCAGCAGCTACTTGGGCAAAACCTCATACCTTTGTCATTCATTACAAATTGGATTTGGCCTCCCGGGACGGGTCATCCTTTGGGTCCACTGTGCTGAAGAGTCTCTTTGCTTGAGCACCCAGGATAAAGGTGCTGGGGACCCTGTTCCATCCAGCAAGGATTATGGCAAGATAGGACTACATAACATTAAGATGTTATGTACTTACCATAACGTTCCATGTTTGTAGTCCGTCTCACCTACATTCTTGCGTCCCACCCTCCTTCCCCCTTCCTGTATCCTGGAGGAACTGGTGGACTATCCATTATGCTGTCTGACCTTGTTATAGTTGTCTGTCCACATAGCATGGATAGTAAAACAAAGTCCTTTTGTTTGTATGTACATAGTTATTGATAGTATAATTACTATTATGCATTTAGTTACTTTATTGCAAACAAGATCTGGGGAGTTGCTGTGGTGCACCATGGGTTAGGGGATAGCCTCGAGCCAGTAAAAGCTCTCGAGCTTTAGTATCGGCCGAGTTGGAGCTGAACACATCCAGCAAGAATTTAGGCAAGATGGACTACAAACATGGAACGTTATGGTAAGTACATAACTTCTTATTTTTGTGCTCTAAAGTTCTTATCAAACAATAGTTGCTCATCAGCGACCTTTCTAAACTCCTGCATATTATCCAGATACTCCCTCTTCTTGTTCTGTTAGATTCCCCTTATTCTGCAATACTTTAACCTTTGTCAGACCCCCTAAGTAATTCCTATTACTACTTAAGTATATCTCTTACTCTTTTATTTCTAACTTATTTTTAAATGGTCCGTGCAGTGGTTCAGTAAGGGTGGTGCAGCAATGCATCAGTTAAGGTTGTCATGCCACAGCAAGAAGTTTTCTAGTTCAATTTCAGCTGGGGTGCTTTCTGTGTGGAGTTTGTATGTCCTCCATGTGTTCTCATGGGTTTTCTCTGGGTACTCCAGTTTCCTCCCACATTCCAAAGACGTGTCTGGAACATTTTTCCTTGGGCCTCCTTTGAAATTAGGCTCTGTCCTAGTCAGACTTTCCCAGCCAACAAATGTTAAATAAATAAATAAAATAAATAATTTTCATTTTAATCCACTCACTAGGTATAACTTCTGAAGCTATTTCTATCTTTGCTAAGTCTCAGATAATTTCCACTATCCATTACTTAAATTCCATTCTTTTTAACAGGTAGGCAGGAAAGTGCGAGTGTCTCATTTTTACTTCATTACACTGAATTTTTATCTTGTTTATTAGAAAAAACTCACATGGTTATGTACATCTTCAAAAAATTAAGTTTAACCCCTCAGATAAGAACAATTGCCACAAATCAACAGCTGCACCCACAGGTATTACCTAACCTAAAATTAAACATGCTACTGCCTGTGTTCCCATTTACACTGATTGCCGTCTGCTCTTTTCTTATCTCTATTTTCACCCAGACACAGAAAACAGCTTGCATGCTTTCAGAAAGCATTAACTTTTATCACTAATAAAAAGCACACTGGGTATCTTTCAGAAAAAATAAATTGTACACTTTTCTATTAAATGCATTAAAGTATTACAGCTGCAAGAAAAGTTGCTGTCTTTTATTCACTTCCCATAATTTCAGACTTTATTTTTGAATGAACTTTTTGCCATTGTACCTTTACATTTTATATTTCCCTCAGCAAAGAATGCTCAGAACTCTCGAGAGTAAGTACTTGCACCTGAAGACAGCTCATCTCCACGTAAAAGTAGTGAGCAATGAATATTTGTAAATTTCACTCCGAAGAGAATGAACAGTTGCCTTCAGCTGCAGAATGCTTGACTCCCACTAAGCATTTGCTAATGGAAAAAAAACAAGCTAATATATTTGCTTATGTAAGAAACCTGACATTTTTCATGTTTCATTATTATTTATTATTTTTTAATCGTACTTATAAAAACTTTATAGTTTAAACCAGAATGCATTAATCTATGCATTCTTCTTTGTAAAAATAAGAAAAAATATCTTAATTCTACATAAAATGTAATCCATGCACTTTTATAATCCATCCCCATCCTGGCCGCCCGAGATCACGGGATATTAACATCAAACTTGTTTTTGTCCAGTCTTTCTCCTTTTGTTATACTGTAAAGCATGTATTTCATTCAACTAAAAATGTACATGCTTATTTTAATATCCTTAATACATACAACAGTCACTGAAGAGACCCTCCCCCACACATTTAAAATATTCCTTACTACACACTACACAAAACTGTTTTATTATATATAGCATACAGTTTATATCATGAAATGTCGTATACAAATACTAGTAAGACCAAAAATGGTTTTATTTACAGTTTCTTTTTTCCCTTTTAGTGTCCTTTTAAACATTAATAAAATAAAGTCTGGTATGTGATTTACAGTCCACCCACAAGTTTAACAAAGTCAACAAAAGTCCAGTCTTTCTCAGCCACTGTTGTCTTGCACAACCATATTTCACAAATGTGATTGTTTTATATTCTTCCATTTATTCACTAATTTCAGTGTTGCTGTCTGTAATTTCTATATATATGTTGTCTATATTATATATGATCTTATTTACTCCTTGTACCCAAGTTACAGCTGAAAGCGTCTGTGGGAGTCCACTTAAATAGTTAATAAAATAACTAAACAAATAAAGCTTCAGAGCTACTACTTTTGGTATTATTATAAGCATGGTTCAGAACACAACCATTTCCAATACTGTCAAGGGCCAACTGCTGGATGCCATTTTAGACCAAAGCCTGTTACCTGGGATTCTTTCTTAGAACCTTCTAAAGAAGTTTGAAAAGGGTTTATGCTAGCAAACATGAGAGGCAATTTTTTTGTCCACCTTTCTGAAGTTCTGCAGGAATTTTCAAACTAAATCCAGGTCCTGCTATTGATACAGGCAAAATAAACAAGCATGGATATCAAAGGTGGTGCAGCACCAACAAGGACCTATTCAGCAAGGCAAATAATTTGGAAATAATCAGTTACAGTCCTCCTCATGTATTCCCATCCCCACCCCCGTCTTCCATCTCCTAGCAGGAAGACATACCCATTTTACTGCTTAGTGGTTTCAAATAACAAACAGACAATGAAGTAGTTTCACAGAGAATATCACAGAATTCTGTGCAGCTCCATTTCTAGGGCTCATAATAAGTACTCTAGAAGAATAGATTCATCTGACCGTGTTTTTAACATGGACATCATACAGTGCAACCAAGACCATTAGCAGAAGAGGGAAATCTGCTTAATCTGACAGTTTTCTTAGAACCAGAAAATATGGCCACTTAAGACCCACTCTCATATGCTTAAACAAATGAATATAAACAAAAGGAATTCAACATGCTGACACTAAAAACATTACTTCCTGTAGTGATGTGGGGTACTTTTATGGTAATTCTGGGCATATGGGATGCCTACATACACATCCAAGTACACAAAGCTCTGAGGTAATTTCTCATATTTTTGTGGGGAACTCCCTTTAGGAATTTAAATTCTTGCCATACATCATTTTTGTTACACACTGGGTATTTCCCAAATGTCTCATTCCAGCTCTTGCATACCTCAGATCTATAGGAATCATACCTATCCTCATCTGGGGGACTGACTGATACAAGTCAACTCCCCTCATAGCTTACAGTAGTTTCAGCAAAGTCTATTACTCTCAATAAGAAAAAACATCAAGTCTTATGTAATAACCTTCACAGAGATCATGGTGTAAATGGCAGCAGACATATCTAATTTTTACAAATAAAATTTTAAAAGAAATGACTGTTTAGAAGGTGTAAGATACTTTCTACTTTTGTCAGTTGTAAATCCAAGACTAAACATAAAAAATGTTCAGTGGCACCTGCAAAACCTATGGAATGCTCACACTGATTCCTTAAAACACAGTCTTCCAATTATTCCAGCGTTAAAGAAAGAGATCCAATTGATTCCTTTTGATCTTGTTATACCAAACTAGAAAAATTACTACATTCATCAGATTTGTATGGTGTTACATTTCCAGTGCCTCTAAATTCAAGAGATACCATTTCAATACCACAAGGAACAATGTAGCTTTAGATGCTATGCATGTCACTTGCAGTTTTCAAGTCATTGTCCCTTTGGATTGTAACAAAAAACACAGTAGCTATGCTATACATCAACAAACAGGGATATACCCATTCTTACTCTCCAAAAAGACAGGCTTTTCACTTTAGGCCATTTACATTGCAGAGCAACAAAATACTCTGGCAGATGCTCTAAGTTTTGAAAATTCTACCTCGTGAGTAAAATGAGAAGACAGCCCTCAGTCATGATATAAGTAAATTATGGTTATCCAAAATTTAACCTGTTTGCCTCTCCCCTAAATCACTAGTTTCCTCTGTTTTGCAGTAGAGTCCTCATAGCCAAGCATGAGTGGCAAATACATTTTTGGTCATTTGTAGACAATGCCTATTACATGCAGTAGCTGTAATTCCTCTAACTGTAAAAGTTGCCGCTGAAGGCAAGAAAAGAAAAAAAAAAAAGAAAAAGTAAATATTATTGTATCTTGTTGTTCACAAAGACAACCATGGTTCATGCCTCTAACACAGAAGATGTCTGTTTCCCAGCTAAGAAACCTGCTCCCTTATCAAGAACTTTTAAACCTTGCAAGAAGATATAGTATAGATGTTAAGTCTCCAATTTATCAGTCAACCAGCATGGAATATCTCTTGTTGATACTAAACAGCCATCTTTACCCCCCCCCCAGAGATTTTATCTATTCTGAATCAAACTAAAAAAAAAATTACAGAAGTTCATGCATACCTATAAAGATTATTATTTTTCTAATTTTTTTAATATCATGACATGGAGCCAGTATTATGATTTCAGTCTCAGTTCCTCAGATCTTGCAGTAGCTTACGCTCTTTTATGATACTGGTCTGGCTCTCTTCTCTCTGAAATTCACGTTTACCACTTTTCCTTCATACCAACAGAGCTTTCCATGGTCTCCCATACTTATGTGAAACAAGGTAGTCCCTTTTTCTGAGGCATCAAAAGCTTTCTACAATTCCTGCTTGAGAATAAAGTGTGTGACTGAAAGCAAATATACTTCCTTTCTATGCTAACAATTGAGCAAACCTAAAACATGTTACTAGGCAACCATCTTTCCTAGTAGCAGTTACTTCAGCTAGATGGATTTCTGAACTGCAAGTCTACATCTGGAAATAATCACAGAATTTTCTATAAGAAAATGGGATATTTTTGGCTTTTTTTTTTTTGTTATTGTTGACCAGATTTATCCCACTAGGCCTGTGTCCTCTTTTCAGGAGAGACCCAAAGTGGTAGTCATACTGACTAAGAGAATTTTGGCCAGGGTTTCAAGGAATTTCTTCTACTCTTTTTTCAGTAAGTGTTATGGGAGCTTTAACATCCTTCTGATCTAACATCAACTTAGGTAGATGTGACCTCGGTTTAATGTCTCATCCAAGGGACAGCACACTCAGGAGTGCAGCCCCCCACCCCTCCATGCTGCATTGCAGTGTCAGATTTGGGAAAGTAATCCTAGTACCTGCTGTGGAAATAAAATACACAGCCTTCTGATCTTACAGCACCAAAGGTGTGTGTGCTACCTGCTGAGCCACTGACACTACTACTTGGAAATAAAGTTCGCCTTCTCGCCTAAGGAGGTCTAAAATTTTCCTGAAACAAGATTTTCATCTGCTATTCTTTTCTAAACAGGAATGCAAATGTGACTGAATACTACTTACAATAAATGAGCACAGATAAGTACTTCTACATACAAGATCCAGAAATTGAACAGCACTACTTTACCCTATAAGAGCTAACTGGCAGCCAGCCACTGATCGAGTAACACTTGTTAACTGTAACTTTTGTTATAAAACATAACTATTATTACTTCCTTACAGACATAAGCTAAACATAATTACCTTGCCCTACAATCTATGAATAAACATAGAAGAAACTGTGGCAATACACATGCTTCAGTTAGTACTAACAGTAAGAAAAAAGGCACTATTGAAAGATTATCCTTGCAAGCTGAAACACCAGCCTGGGACCAGTAGCAGTGAAGTAACTATCTTCACTTTACATCTAGGTTAATCGGACATTTAAAAACATATATATTCCTGCCACTACTTCAGTAATAAAAAGTTATTTTCTATATAATACGCAAATCTTCACCTTTGTTTACTCATAATCTCTAGATATAATAACCAGTACACACACAGCATCCAAAATAACAGTACAAAAAGAAAAGATGTACCAGTAGTCACATAAGAATCTTTAATATTGTAAAATGTTTGAGTGCTTTCATTCCTCATACACCAGAACTTCATCAGAAACAATGTTACCATTGATTTTCTGCATTTAAAAAGGCTTAAAAGTGCCAACCTGTAATTTACTTTAAAAATATTACATATAAAAATATATAAGCAATATATAAAAGAATACAATCACAGAAAGGAACAGTTAAAAAACAGTTACTTATCAAGAAACAATATTAGGACAACTTCCAAGATGGCTGCACACTGATTAACAGCTTGTTTCTAGCTCGCCCAGTGTGAAAACAGAAACTCAGCAGAGAAGGCAAGTAGACTTGTGTTTATGGGTAAATTTCAGTAACTGGCTAATAAGTGCACTACCTGGATGCCATAAATAAAAAAATACAGAAGACCTGAAAAAAAAATCAGCTACAAAAAGTGAGGAAAAAACACTGACTGGGGAAAGTTCTGTAGCTGTTCTGCAAAAAGAAATGCAACCTTCAGACATGACTCCCAATAACTGACAGGAAGATATAGGACAACTGCATACAGACCTGGTTAAAATAAATAAAACACAGATGGAGTAGATCAACACAAACAACAAAAGGCTGGAAAAAATGGAAGAAGCCTTAAACAGATATTCAGATGAGATGATAAATCTGCAAAAAATCAAGAGGTCAAAATGAAGAAAAGGCTGGCTGAATATGAGACTGCTCAGGAACAGATGTTTCAAAAAAAGTAATAGAATTAGAGGACAGAGCACATAGGGAAAACCTGAGAGTTTCAGCTATACCAGAGAAGCTGGAAGGAACAGATTGCATTAATTTTATGAAAGCATAAATAAGCAACTGGACTGGTATTCCACAGCAGGAGCTGCTAGTTGAAAGGACACATCACGTGTTATGCTCCATCCCTAGCTATAAGAATGCAACCTAGACCTTTAATAGTAAAGATGCAATCCAACCAGCTGAAGGAGTTGATTCTGACAAAACTGTGGCAGAAGGACAAAATACTAAAAGTGGGCAACAGGAGAGCATTTGTGGAGAAAGATTACTCATTGTACACCAGGCAAAGGAGAAGTAAATTCATTCCACTATTCCGAGAATGTCAAGACACTTTTGTGAGAGTCAAACTGCTGCATCCAGCTTCTTTAAGGTATTCTTCCCTGGAGGGACAAAATCATTTTCTGATGAAGTGCATGCTAAGGAGGAAATACAAAAGTTTGTCCAACAAAAAGTGAGCTGTGAAACAGAAGGAGATTCTGCTTCTTGTTCCTCTGGGAATAAAGACCACTGAGAGACTGTACCTGTGAAACCTTTTCTAGTATTTCAAATGAAAATGTTGGAGAGAAGGAAGGAAGCATGAGAGTTAACTAGAAGACTCAAGAGTACATTGGAAATGAAGCAGAGACAGGATATGGGCGATTGAGAAGAACAGTAACAAAACCAATAAATTTATGTGGTGTTACAATGCAATAATTATATTTGTGAAATATGACAGAACAAGAAATTCTGGAATTACTAGTATTGTGGGAAGAAATAGCCAGGGAATTGTTATGGCTAGGCTTGTATAGGACTAGGGCTGATAGCCTAGTACCAACCTATGAACTTTTTCAAAATTTGTTGGATTTGTGAGGGACTCTAAAGTATTCACCCTACTTCATGTAATTCATGTTTGGAAAAATGCTTTGGGGAGGGGAAGAGAGGGGAGAAAGCTAACTGTAAGTAAAGAAAACTCTTTTCTTAATAGTACTGTATGTGTGGTGCATGGTTTTCTTTGCATGCTATTTTTAAGTATAGTGGTGAATGTAAACAGGTGGTTCTGTTTTTCTTTTTCTCCCCTCTTCTCTCTTTCTTCTTGTATAGTTTTGAGAAATATAGCCAGTACAATGAAAAAAGCGTCTAGTTAAAAAGGCATGACAAAGTTAAAATTAATGTGCTTTTTTCATTCTTGCATGGGAAAATGACTGGCTTAAAGACCTTAGATTGATTAGTTTTAAGAGAGAGCAAGTAAATGAAAAAGAATATTGAACAGGAAATTCACCCCTGGGGATAATTTCAACAGCCTTGCTTGATAGGGGTACAAGGAACTAACGTCCAGCAGTAGGATGACTGGGTATGTTCTTGGGCTAGACTTGTGTTGTCTGCAGGGTCATTAGCCTAGTACTAACCTATGAACCTATCAAAATATTATGAGGCTTCTTTTCTAGCAAATGCATGTATACTAAGTAGCAATTCTGCAGCTAGTCTTCATGTCTCCATGGAGATAACGTGATAAAGGGAAACTGGAAACAGTCTAGGGGAAGGGGATTAGCTGAGGGAAAAGAAAAAAAAGAGAGAAATTGGCTAGAACATAATGTTCTCTGAAAGCAATCTGGGGTTTTCTCAGTTGTGAGGGCTTTAAAGATAATACAAAACCAATTAGACTTGAAGTAAAGTTTTCTCAGTTTTTCTTAAATGCAGTGGGGAATACTAATATGAACATGTGCTTTTTTCTTTTTCTCCCTTCTCCTCTGTTTTTCTTTGCTCTGTTTTAAGAAATGTAGGCACTGCAATGGAAAAGGGGGTTCTGGTTAAGAGAGTATAACAAAAGAAAAATCAGTGTGCTTTTTCCCATGCTTACATAGGTAAATGACTGGGTTAAGACCCTATCCAGTAACATGTTTATTAAAAAGCATGTAAATGAAAAAAAATATTGAATATTATAAGGCTTTTTTCTGGTAAACAAGGTACCCTTAGCAGTTTTGGGTCTGGTTTCTGTCACTAGAGGACAATTTGATAAAGAGAAATTACTTGGAGAAAGTATTTTCTGAAAGCATTCAAGTGTTTTCTTAGCTGAGAGAGTTATAAAGGTAGACAAAATCTAATAGCACTTACTAATAGCACAGGCTGGACCATGTGTCTTAGCATGACTAATCTTTCTTTTCGGTTAACTCTAGCCTGTTTGTGTGGCTATCAACATAGAGCTTTTGTTCTTATTAGGAAGCAAAAACTTCAGTATCTGAAGATGTACATAGTGTTGTGTGTTAAGTTAATAGGTTTTATAGGGGGGCTTGGGAAGGTTGTTTGTTCTGTTTGGGGGCTTTCAAAAAAAAAGTTATGTAAAATGTGGCATAGGCACAAATGGATATGACTAGAAACAACTGTATAAAATACCAACCTGCTGAATAGTATATGCATGTAACATAAAAGATGGAACTAGACATATAACAAAAAAGCAGTTATACAAAATAGGTGGTATTAATAACTATATAAGAAAGTGATGCTTTCTGTAATGTCTATAGAAAAGAGTAATGAACTATATTAAAAAATGCAAATAGCTGTACTACAGGAGACACCTGGAAAGAACTGAACATGTGAAATTGATAAAGAAAGATTTTCAGTATGGTTATTTAGCAGAATATCTGGGGCAAAGGAAAAGAGGAGTACTTATATTAATTGCAAGAGGAGCTCCAATTAGTGACAGAAGAGGAAAAAAGATAATATGGAAGATACATAGTACTAAGGGGCTACTGGCTAGGGAGGAGGATTACACTGGCATGTATTTACATTCCGCCTAAAACTGCTATAATGGAGCTTAAGAAAATTCTGGGACAAATAATCAGCATTCATAGGTTCATACTAGACTATCTGCCCTGGGGCAATTATAAGCCTAGCCCAATTCTCTATGGCTTACGACACCCCTTGATTTGAGTATACTGTGCCCTTTTTAAGGTTTAGTTTACTGTGCCTCTGTCTAATAGTGACACGGGAGTAATCCCTGGGACAAACCTACGATTCCCCATCCACCTATCGAGATTCTTCTTGAAGTGAAGAGATTCAGTGAGGTGCTCTGCCTCACATGAACTGGAATTCTATTCCAGAGCGAAGGGAGCCTCTGAGTTATGAACCTGTCCCTCCAGCAAGTTCTATTTATTTCTGTGCTGAGGTTCAAGTCCCTCGAGCATGTGGCTCTAAGGGATTTAGATTTACTGAGGTGGAGCATGTCCATTAATTCTGGATTTGACATAGCTTTGTATGTCAGGCATAGATCGCCTCGAAGTAGGCGGTATGCAACTGAGTAGAGCTGGAGTGTTTTTTTAACCAAGCAGCATATGGCATCTGTTTGAGACCCTTGATCCTCTTGGTTAGATACTCTTGGGGTCTTTCTAATTGCTGCAGGTGTCGGGTAAGGTACATCCCAAAAGGGGCATTGTATTCTATGATGGGCCTGATGAGGGATGAATAAAGGGGCATGATTACCTCTCTTGATCTAGATGTGAAACCCTTCATGATGAGGTGGGCTATGTAGAAGGTCTTTCTAACCACTTTGGCAATGTGGTTTTCAAAGTAGAGATTGCTATCAACTTGGGTCCCCAGGTCCCTAATAACTTTCTCTGTACTTAATGGGTTTCCGCCTATGTGGTAATTTGTGGGCACAATTTGTGGGTTCAGCAAGAAATATTACTTATACGTGGAGACTGGAATTTGGTTTGCAACAGTGATGATGTGTTTGGGGCCTAGAAGGGAAAATATAGCAAAGAAGGGTAGATTTTTGAAGAAATTTATGAAAATGTTTGGCATGGAAGATGTGAATTCAGTACTAGGAGTTCAGAGTGAATTTACATATTATTCACCAAGATACAAAAACTGGGCTAGGCTAGATAGATTTTATATCTCTCAAGAACATGTGAATTTAATTGAAGGCTTTGAAGCACACCCAATAACTATTTCAGATCATGTGCGAATAATAACTCAAATAAAAATGCAAAGTAATGAAATAAAAATTAGGCCCTGGTGCTTTTCCACCTATCAGCTGAAAAGAGAGGACTTTTAGGTATGGGTTTTAGAATTAATTCAGGAGCTACTAGTAAAGATAGAATTTTCTTCTGAAAATATAGCTAGGAAGTGGAGTAAAATTAAAGTGGAGTTTAAAACTAGAGTGGAAATAAAGGAAAGGGAAATATGTTATCCTCCAAAAAAAGAAGCCAATCTGGTGGTCCTCTGCTATAAACAAAAAACTACAACAGAAGAAAGAAACCGTTGCAAAAAAGAGTAAAATCCCATGACTGGAGGAGCTCCCTGGTCAGCCTCAGTAAGAAGCTGAGATCCCTCATAAAATCCTCCAAAGCTAATTATGAAAACAAAATTGCCACTCACTCTAAAGACAACCACAAAGCATTCTATAGCTGTGTCAATCTCAATGGCAACACTCAGATCTGCTTTGAGTTACAGCACAGTGGCACTAAATATACAGAACCAACTGATATTGCCAACATCCTGGCAGATAGGTTCAGTGCTAAGTTTACCCCCCTCTCACCCCCTAGAGGGCCCGTCTCTATACTGGAAGAATGCAAATTTCATGTAATCATGACTGCACAGTGTAAAAAAACACTCTCCAAAGCCTAGAGCACAGCATCCATGGGACCTGACAATATCCCAGACTGCATTCTACATGAACTACAGAACAAGCTAGCACCCCACCTAAGTACCATGTTCAATCATAGCCTCACCTCAGGCTTTGTGCCCACTGAATGGTGCACCACGATGGTTATCCCACTACACAAAGGAGGAGCCACGATGGACCCCGGGAACTACTGCCCCATTAGCCCGACAAGCCTGGTCTGCAAGGCCATGGAACGTATCATCATGGAACTCATAAACAAAGACATTGGTAATCTCCAAACTCTGAACTCCACCCAGTTCGGGTTTGTAAAAGGCAGATCATGTCTCCTAAACCTGATAGACTTCTTTGAAGCAGTCACCAAAACCATAGATGAGAGTAAGGTGCTTCACACAGCCTATCTAGATCTCGCCAAGGCTTTCAGTACCATCCCCCACTCTGGAATTATAGATAAACTCACTAAACTAGGTATAAATCCCTATGTCACAAGATGGGTTGCCAAATGGCTCATGAACAGAACCCACACTGTGAAAGTAGCAGACTCCAGATATGACTTCAGACCAGTGACAAGTGGAGTACCACAGGGTTTAGTTCTGAGTCCTCTCCTGTTAGCCTGTACTTCACAGACATAGATACCAAACACAGAAGGTCTTTGGCTAACTAAGTTTGCAGATGACTGCAAACTGGGAGCCATAATCAAAACTCCTAACTATGTGGGCATCCTACAAAAGGGCCTCACTGAGACAGATGCCTGGTGTCAAAGCCATGGCCTGAAGCTCAGTGCCAAAAAGTGCATTGTCATCCCCTTTGGTAAAAACTCTGTACCCATGAACTACCACATAGGTGGTAGTCTACTTAATACTGAAAGTGTGATAAGAGACCTTGGGACACAGGTGGACAGTAGTCTCTCCTTTGATAATCACATCCCACAGTGGTCAGGAAATCCTTCTACGTGGCACACCATCACAAAAGGTTTCTCATCCAGAAAAAAAAGAGGTCATTGTTTCCCTCTACTCATCACTCATTAGACCCATTATAGAGTGCAGCGCCCCTTTTGGTATTTATCTCACAAGACATCTACAACAACTGGAGAGGCCACAGAAATGCCTCAGATGATTACTGGCCTCAAACAGATACCCTACGCAGACCGTCTCAGACTCCAGCTTTACTCCGTCGCATATTGCCTACTCGGAGGCAATCTCTGCCTAACATACAAAGCTATGTCAAACCCAGAGCTGTTGGACATGCTCCACTGAAAGAAATTCCAATCCCTCCGAACTACACGCTGTAGTGACCTAAACCTTGTCACCACAATAAACAGAACATGCTGGAGGGATATATTCCTGTCCCAGAGACTTCCCATACTCTGGAATAGACTACCTATCTATGTCAAAGAGCTCCTTATTAGCACTCTCTTAAGAAAAATCTTGGTTGGATGGGAAATAGGAAATTCACCCTGGGGATCACTTCTGTGGCTCTGCTCGACAGGGGCACAGGAAAATAATTTTCTTGGGTGGCGAAAGCCAGGGTACCTTTTTGGCTAGGCTTATATAGGCCCTAGGGCCAGTAGCCTAGTACCTACTTATGAACCTATGGTTAAGAAGTAACAAAAATTATTTAGAGGGACTGACAAATGTTAAAATATTGCAAAATAGGGGGAATATCTCAGAACAAGAAAAGAAGCAACTGCAGAATGCTAAACAGAAAATTAGGGATTATCTTGATAATATGCACAAGTTTAGAAAGATTGCTGTTAAGCAACTGTTTTTTGATAATAATTCTAGAGCACAAAAGCTTTTAGCACAACAACTTGGGCAACAGAAAGTGGAAAGGGCTGCCACCAAATTTAAAGAGCCTATAACACGGAAGATAACGAGATCCAGTAGAAGAATTCGAAATATTTTGGAAACTGTATGAAAGTTTGTATAAAGCAGAGAAATATAGAAATCAAGAAATGGTACAAATGGAAATATTTATGGAAGAATTAAATATGCAAAAATTAGAGGTAGATGAGGCTCAATTACTAACAGTTAGGATAGGAAGAGATGAGATAAAAATCGCTATTTATAACGAATCTACAGGAGAGTCCCCAGGAATAGATGGTATTCCTGTAGAAGTATTGAAGTTGGGGGGCAAATCTGATAAAGATCTGAAAAGTTTTGTTTAACAGTATTTTAAGAGGAGGAGAAGTACCAGCATCCTGAAAGAAGGTGGTGGCAACAGTAATACCTAAAGAGGATAAAGATCTATCGGACCCAGCTTCATACAGGCTCATTTCACTCCTAAACAATGATTATATAGTGTTTATGTCTATAATGGCTAAAAAAATGGCAAACTTAATACCAAAATTGATAGATAAGGATTAGTGTGGTTCTGTGGAGTGGAGGCAAACATTTGACAATATTAACAAAACACTGATGATCCAGAGGGAAGCAGAATGTAAGAAAAGACCACTTTTATTGGTGGGTCTTGATACAGAGAAAGCATTTGACAGAGTAGACTGGGACTTCATGAGCAGGACAGTGAAACAATTTGCTTCCCTGATACAATTATAAGTTTGATTAAGAATGTGAATGTGATAGTTATGTGGGACATCTTGCTTACCAAAGTATGCTATTATACATTTTTAGCACTTAGTTTTAGTCCGTGGTTTTGGTACCAGCTATTGGTTTGGGAAAGGTCCTCTTGATGGATCTTGGAGTCCTTTGGGGAGTTTATGATGGCACTAAGTTTACAGTCATCTGCAAGCGTGGTCAGCCGTAAACCCTTAACAATAGCTCTGAGCTCTGAAAAGTAAATGACAAAGAGAAGTAACCCAAGGAGTGAAACTTAGGGTACACCGCTAGTGACAGGTCTACTGAAGAAGTTAGAGCAGCCCACTGTATTTTTCTGGGTTTTGTTTTTGAGCCTGTTTGCTAGCTAATGAGTTACATAAGGAATAACATTTTTTTCTGGGATAGTTTATCTAAGATACCTGAGTATGAGATAGGTGATGAATGTCTTTGTGAGGCCTAAATATGTGGTGTGTACTGATTTGCCCTCATCCATTGCTTTAGAAACCTTCTCAGAGAAGTCATACAGGTTAAATAGGCAGGATCTGCCCTTGACAAATCTGAAATGGCCTGGGTTGAGAGTTTGTAGGCTACATATGTCCTTTTTTATTAATTCCAAAATGATTCTTTCCATAGCTTTACAGATGAGGCTGGTCAGACTTATAGATCTATAATGTCCTGGGTCCATTGATGCCCCACTTTTGTGCTAGGTGATGACAGTTGCTGTCCTCCATTTGCCCAGCATAAAGCCTGTTTAGAGGCTGACATTGAATAGCCTGTGTAGGGGATCTTACAGGTTCTGTTTCAGGCTGACCAGGAAAGCAGCTTGGTATGTTATCCAACCCCATGGAAGCAGTATTCTTGGTTGTGGATAGTGCCCTGAGGATTTGTTCACAGCAGATTTGTGGTGGAGCTGTAAATGCAAGTTTGGGAAGCTGTGAATGTAGAGTGGTGGTGGTGAAGTTAACACTAAATTTATCCGTGGGTAGATTAGCTATGTTCTCTGTGACTGAGTATGTGATATTGTTACCATTTGATGTGCACAGTGCTGGGGATTGTTTCTAACATTTCTAACACTGTTAAAGAAGACTATGTGGTTGTCCTTTACCTAGTGGCTATTTTCACCTTATATCTGGCTTTGGTTGATTTGATCAGGGTCTGGAGTTTTCTGCTAAATTTTGCAAGAACTATTTTTGTATCTTGAAACTTAAATTTATTTTTATGTGTAATGTGTTTTTTTATTATACAGCCTGCTTATTTTTGAATTGGGTGTTGTATTTACTCTGGTGGGGGCAGGTACATCTATGCAGCTACTCACATGTGCATAGAATTTGGTAGTAAAGGATTTCCCATAAGTAACTGGGTTATTGAGTTGGAAGAGTGTGTTAAATTTAGACAAGTCATCACCTAGTTTCAGTAGATTAGTCTTCAGCTAATCTCTGAATGCTTCCTGCTTTAGCCTTAAGGTGAATGCTTCTGATTTGTGGTTGTTTGACCAAGGAGGGAGTTACAACTGGTATCGAGCAGAGTTGTCCCATATTGATGAGGACCAAGTCCATGGATTTATCACCTGTGGTTGGGGTGTAGACTAACTGGTCCATAGAATTTGTATTGACAAAGTCCAAAAATCTCTAGGCATACATGTCAGAGGATGTATATATTTCCCAGTTAATGGAGAGGTAGTTGAAGTCCACTTGGAGAATAGTACTTGACTTAATACAGGGGGACACCATTCTAATTAGGTAGGAGTTATGGACTGGTGAGGACATAGAAGGAATCTTATAGTTAACCATGATGTGTTAAGGAGATTGTTATCTTATCTAACTACATCAGAGGTGAGCTGTTTTTTTTTTTTTTTTTAACCTATGGAGACACCATGACCTTTAGTGCTTTCATCTTCTGCAGTGGGCCAAAATGTGTGGTAGGATTTGAAACCCTGCACTGAGGGAGTGCTGTCAATGGTTTTGAACCAGGTCTCCATGACAATTCATATATTAATATTTTCCAGGGTAAGAAGTGAAGAAGTGTGTGTGTGTGTGTGTGTGTGTGTGTGTGTGTGTGTGTGTGTGTGTGTGTGTGTGTGTGTAGGGAGTCGAGTTTTTTGTTAAGGCTCCTAGCATTTAGCAGCAGTACCCGTTATGTTTTCTGGATTCTGTTTTGTTATACTGGATGTTTTTAAGAATTTACATTGCCTAAATAGGCACTATGGGGTGGACAAGGTTTTAGCCAATATACCAAAGCCTTTGGGGGATAGATGCATGCCAGCCCTGGCAAATCAGTTAGGATTATCTGCTAACTTCTCCCAAGGTTATATATATCGGGCCCCCTTTGAATGACAACTGAAGCTAAGCCAATTATTCAAATTAATAATTTCTTTTTTAGTATTGCAGCATAATTCTTGCTGATGGTAAAATGCTGCTCAACATTGGGCTCATGTCTGTCTTCATATAGTCCAGGGAGGTATGTCTCAAGTCATTTACAACCACATGTAATATGACTGTGTCATGTATGTACTTGAGATACAAGACACTGAATGTGTGCATGATGTTTTGAATCCTGTTACATGATAGTCAACGGACCGTGACCCAATCCATTCAGATCCAGGGGAATGGTGCATTTCTATGTGCATTTTCAGTTCTCAAATCATGTTAAATCCTATGTACTGCATACATCTCAAACTATATTAATATAAATACTATTACGTGAAATTCAGTACTTCTTTATAGTCTGTGTTGCAGCTGAAAGAGGTCCTAAGACTTGCCAAATTACCTTGTCAATAAATCAGTTCAATCAGTCTATCAATAAATAAAGTTCGAGCACTATACTGAAAGGACCATCACTCAGGCAGTCTAATACGTTGTTTGACTAATTAACAAATGAAAACAGTGCTGTGCAAGGACTAAACAGACTCTCTGATGAGTATACAATGAGATGTAAAGAACCTAACTACGTAAATATTTTTTTCTTTCTACTTTTTGTGATTCAGAGTTGCTTTTTAGTACACAACTGCACTAGCTTTATAAAAAGAGAATCTGTATCTTTTCTAGTCACATTGCAATTGACAAAGATGCTTGGTTTTGCTCCTAGCATTGCTGTATCCCACTTTGAGCTGCTTGTTTCTGTTGCACTGCAACCTGGTGCATAGAGAAGCACTCAGCGAAATTGGAGGAGAACATACTGGCACAGAATAACACACTTTGCAGAGCAAGAACTGCTTGATAGATTTAGAGTGGACAGGGAGGTCATAAGTGTTTTGGTGAACATGCATGGCTCACAAACTGGAAATGGAGAATTAATGGCCTTCCTGTTTTCGTGGATACCAGGGCATGTATATCCCTTTCTAGACTTACCACGGGGACCTTTCAGACACAGACTGGAGACATGTATCTTACAGGCTTCTGCAGCAGTTGCTCGATATACTCTGAGTCTATGTGGATGAACATTTTTATTTCTCAGTGTCACCACAGAACAGGGCCAGTACCATGCATGCCTCTTACAGAATGGCACACTTTTCTAAGTTGTTTGGTATTATAGATTTCACCCATATGGCTGTTAGGACCCCATCTGGACTATGGGGTGAGAGATACCACAATAGGAAGGATAACCATTCAATCAACTGCCAGTTAATGAGTTAAGCATGTGGCTGTGTCCCCAGTTTGGCCCTGCATTCTGGCAGTGCCCACAGGTACCCATATGTCACACATGTTTACTCTACTGACACTTCCTGCATGGTAGAATTCCTTCTTTTCATCTAGTTGGCAAGTGCATAATATATAATTTTGTTCTTCATAGCTATTTCTTTATATAGTGACATAGGTTGAATGACTAACCACTGTATTCACATGTGTCCTGTCCCTGTTATGTTGTACAGGTGATGCAGGCTACCCACTGAAACCTTAGTTAATTGTGCCAGTCGGTAACCTGAAGGGAACTGCAGAGGAGCACTTTAACACTGTCCTGTCCAAAACATGGATGGGTACTGAGTGAATGTTTGGCCTGCTCAAAGCCAGTTTCCACTGACTGAAGGGCCTTCAGTATGAACCTGCTACTGCATACAGAATGCTTATGGCCTGTTGTATTTTGAATAACATGATTATGCACTGGTCAGGTGCACAATTGCCTCAGCCAGTAACAGATAGTGGCAGTGCAGTTCCCTCCTTTGTTTGTCCCACCAGTGATGATAATAACTGTGGCCAGCTGAAGGCAGCAGGACACCACCTCTTCTAAGTTTGTGAATGTTACATAGGAATGTAGGCAAAGCAACGCATCTGTTTCACAACATTAGCCATGGCATTCACTTCATGAGAGTGTAAAGTTATAAAGGTAATACTTGGTGCATGTAGTATTACTTGTGGTATATGCTAAGCAGTGCCTGGTCAAGTCATATTATGCAGCATACATTTCTCCCCATATCATACACAAATGTATAGTTCATGTGGTTATAGCTGTCATCATTTGGACTATTTTTTTCTTTATATAACAGTTTATTTTTCTGGCTTTACTCCAGTGTGCAGGCAAATGCAGTTGTTGCCATGTCCAGCATATGCGGTTTATTATTTATTGCACTTTCTTCAACAATTTCTTTGTTTTCTTGTTGTTTGATGTATGTATTACATTTACTGAAACTCTATCAGACTTGAAATGTGTCATACACAATATCTTCTTATAATAGTGTTGGTGATGGTCCCATAGATCATGAGCAGGTGTTAGCATGTGAACATGAGCTAAGTTGCTATGATGATAAGATCTGCTAGATGCAGGGGAGCTTTTAACATTGACAGAACTGTGCTGCAGGCTGCAGACCTTGACTCAAAAGTCCTATCCAGTGATGTGGAAGTCTAATAGTCTAATGAGGCCTAACTGCTTTCTTCCTGAGTAAATCCACATGCAAGCCTGCAGCACTTTATTGGGATGCACACATGGTGTCTGACTTACATGCCCACTATACATTCAGACTCATTCTCAGACACCTCTAGCACTGTCACCAATGTGTGTCTAGTAAGGATTTAGAAGTGTGACATTAATGTAACCATTAGGATGATGCATGAGGATAATTATGGCATTGTCCCTGGTCTCTACTATTCCTGAATACTGGTGTGTTTCCTCACCTATATCTTGTAGCACTCTAACCATCTCTTCCTGATGCACAGTGGCAGTAGCTTATGCCGGAACTATATTATAGCACATATGCTGCTGCTGTTGTGCAGACAAGGCCTTACATCTGTGGAACCAGATGTGATTGATATCTTCTCCTGGCAACTCTGAGGACGGGCTGCAAAGTGGGTAATAGAATCTCAGATGCTGTTTTGTCTTCCTTGTGTAGTTCAGCCTGTCCATAAGAAAGAGGTGTTGAACTTTGAGGTGATATCCCCCTTCTGATAATGACATTTCCTTGTGATGCAGTATGTGTGAGCCTGAGTCAGTGATTACAAAGTTATCTACCTGCTTGGGAGTAGGGAGTTCTGTCAGTACACTTTGTGACTGTGTACCACTGCCCTGAGGCTATGTCATGACTGTGATTACAAAGTTATCTACCTGCTTGGGAGTAGGGAGTTCTGTCAGTACACTTTGTGACTGTGTACCACTGCCCTGAGGCTATGTCATGACTGTGAGAGTAATGGAATCATCATCGACGGCCATTGACTGTTAACATCAGCTTACTTGTGGTGCACAACAACATGTGTGGTCTATGGTGCTGAACCTGTAAAAACAGTCATAACTGTTTGAATAATGTATCCTATTTAAACCATCTGAAAGACTGAATACATGTATGATATCCATAAAGAAATAGTAATGCACATATGATGTCCATACTTACCATGTGATGTCTGTCTGCTTCTGTAGTGCTATTGCTGATAGTGATGAATTACCTGATGGAGAAGCACTTCAAATTTATATGCAGACGTTCACCATGTGAAGGTATACATGAACTAAGTAAACATTGACCTTCTATGCCATCTGTGTGTGGATGACAAAGACACAGCAAAGTGCTGGTATCCATGCCACTTTGAATGAACCCAGTGGCCTCATCCTCTTCATCATAGTCATCCATTTGTAAGGATAGCAGGTACTTCTTATCTGGTTTTAAACTTTGGACAGTGGAAGTCACACTGTCCATGGTGGTATATGCAATTGCTTTGTGCCTAGGCTCCTCCTGGCACAGGATACTATATTACTATCTCCCTTTCTTTAGTGTGCCAAATTATGCTTTCTTCCACCTATAGCATTTATATGTGATTCTACATCTTAGCTTGCTCTAGCTGTCTTGGACTCCCTTTTACAATAAGATGTCAATGAGTCTTAAGTGTATCCATGGGGATACGATTCTCTTTAGCACTGAAGTTCTCTCTCCTGTCTTTGTTCTCTGAGGCTCTAACATCATTTCCTGAACAATATCATATTTGTAATTCCTACTGTAACCCTGCCCTTACTGAGTTGAAACATACTGGTAAATGACTTTTACTCAATGCTAAAATATTAAGTAGTACAAAAAAGTAGTGATGCAGTTGACCATTCTCATGTTTCACCATTTTAACTGTGTGTGAATTGTTATTTTTTTAAAGAACTCCATGGCCAAGGGAGACACAATCAAGTGTATATTGCACTGCAGGTCTGTAAAGGTGTGTGGAAGGGCAGATGGAGTCTGTCACAGTAGAATATTGATGGTTCACTTGGTAAAATGCATTAAATATGTGCACAGGTTGGTCCTGAGCATTGCCATTGTCAGGTACCAGAGGCTGCACTAAATAAGTGCCTTACTTTGAAAGTACAGTATATTAAGCAGGGGGTCTTTTACTCCATAGTGTTAGTCCACTTCATAATTAAACAATTTCAACAACATTCCCACTTCATCTTACCAGTACGTTAAAAGCTATTACTGAAGATTCCTCTATAAAGAGCAATGTTATGAACCTTCTCTTTCAATTCTGATCTTAAATGTACCTTTCTGTCAATGTTCACATAAATACAGTAACCAGTGGCAAACAAAATGCTGACGCTCACAAAATCTCATAAATCTTACTTCAAGTTACAAAACTCTTATGCAAATGAGGCTTGTCAGCACATAGATCTAGGAGTCATTTTACTAAGGATCTGTGCAAGTGTCCTACCTTTGTAGCTAACTTGCCAGATCAAGAATATATATTAGTTGTGAAACAGGTGCATCTGCACCCACTTTTAGGTGCTGAGTGGGTATAACAGCAGGGTGTTAGCTGTATGAATTGTGGCTATCACATTGCAATAGGTGTGGTTCACACGCTAGGAATCTCAGTTTCATACCCAAATCCTCATGGTGACAAAAGTGAGTGATTCTGTTAAACTTGGGGTAGGACCCCAATCTGATGCAAAATATAAGGACCAAAAACCATATATGAATGCAAAGCTAGGCTTCTTAAGATCCCCACAGATTAACAGCGTAGTAAGTACCTATGAACAAATGAACCTATGATTGGTGGATGGGTATGTGAGAATGGAGACTGCATGAGAGTAAGCAGGCAAGCAATTTCCAGAGAAACTCTTCACTTCTTTTTACCAATCCACACATGCATTCTAGCTCTCACCATTGTTACTGACATTTTAGTGATGGCATATTTCACATCTTAATATAGTACTGATATTTAGTATTGGTTCAGTTCTGTTTTCTGTTGCCCTTCTCTACCAAACAATGCTGGTTGTCCTGTCTTGTACACCTACAAACCATTATAGCTCACTGGTATATGCCACTGTACCATCAGGTTTTTTTTCACCGGTGTATGTTTCAAGTAACACTTCTGACTTTCTAGGGCATGTCTGAAAACATTTTCTCATAGTCAGTAACAGCTATTACTAACACTGCTGGCTCTCTATCCACTTCCATTCTTGGAATTACCCCCTGCTTTCAATCATTTTGTGTAATTCCAAAATGTCTAATTATTTTCTAGAGTCTGAATCACATTCTATTTTTTGAGTCAGTTTCATTGTCTGTATTAAACATCTTATGCATATTAGTTGTCTAACGTATTTTTCCTGTACTTTGTGTTTGCCACTTGCACTTCGTTTATCAGCTTTCCATTTGCATGTTCATTCAGTATGACCTTTCTTATGGCATTTTCTGCAGCTATATTTATTGAAACAGCAATCAGTAGTATTGTATGGCATCTCTCCACAATGAAAACATTATTGTCTCTTTGTGCAGTTTGTAGTAATCTGTTTAAACATAATTCTAGGCCTTCTTCTACACAAGAGTGATCACTCTGGGTCATAATGACTGCATTGCCCTGCAAGGTCTCATGCCACATTTATCTAGTCTGTTTCCCTTGCTTTCACTATTCCACTTTGATCAGCCTTCTAGATTGGAGTTCAGGCATCATTTTTGACTGACTCTGCCCTTCACTACACCTAAAAAATGTGTTAAGTTAAATTTAGAATTAAACTAACTAGGGAATCCTTGTACAAGGCAAGTCATAAAGATACATCAAGCTGGGATGGATCACCAATCCAAACAATGAGGCACAATGTAGATATCTATTACCAATCTGTGTGGTTGTATTCAGGCTGGTTTGGGCTTGAATAGATAGTTCTGACCCTTAAGCTGGTAGAGAGGACCCCACTACATTTATTGGGGTTGGTTCATCCCAGCCGGTGTGTGTGTGTGTGTGTGTGTGTGTGTGTGTGTGTGTGTGTGTGTGTGTGTGTGTGTGTGTGTGTTTTTTTGCAGGGATGTCAATGTCAACACAAGCAGCAGTTTGCTACCAGAATGTCTTATTAGAAAAAAAAAAAACTCCAGGTTTTTATAGCTTATCACAATTACTGCAATTCAAACAATAATCCTTCTTGTTGCATTCCTCTGTATCTATTTATTCAGTTTCTCTCTCTCTGTCTCCTATATGTGTGTGTGTGTGTGTGTGTGTGTGTGTGTGTGTGTGTGTGTGTGTGTGTGTGTGTGTGTGTGTGTGTGTGTGTGTGTGTGTGTGTGCATTGTTTTTTTGTCAACATTACATTTGGTCAACATCTGTTTAGTTGACCACTTTTGGTTGACTAGGCAGATGGTCGATGTGCGAGCAAGGTCTCAAAATTCTGGGGTTGGGGAATATTCCATTTCCTCAATTTTGTGCGATCTCAGATTTCATATATATAATTAGCAGGGGTAGTGGGGGTTGCAAACCGGCTTTCACATCAAATAACTGAGGCAAAAAGAACAAAACTTCAGAAACCCGAACGGTGACTGTTTACTAAGGTAAGCAAACACTTGGCCAATATGCCCTGTTCTCTACTGTAGTGCAATCCTAGAGTTGGTATATTTAGTTGGGGGGGGGGGTGGGAGGCTCACCTACGTAGGTTTTACTTACCTCGGCATGTGTTTCATTAACAGTCGGCCATGTATATCCTTACCCTGGTGAAATTTGCCATTCGGGTTTCTGACGTTTCATTCTTTTCATCTCAGTTATTGTTGGTTATGTGGCAGTTGATCATTGAAGTAGACCTATATATATATATATATATATATATATATATATATATATATATGTATATATATATATATATATATATATATGTATGTATACATCATACATACATATGTGTGTGTGTGTGTGTGTGTGTGTGTACACACACACACACACACACACACACATATATACATACATACATACATATTTTTTTTTACTTATGTATTTAATTTTAAGTATGTATATATGTGTGTTTGTTTGCTTGTTCACCAGGGTAATGCACTGACCACTGTTAACCAATTTCAAACAGAGCTTTGTTTTCCAGCAACATAGGAAAATAGAAATATTACTAGGCAAATGATAACAAAGACTAGAAGAAGCCTAGTCATTCACACCTTTAGGCAGACACTGTTAAAAGTTATCCTGGTATGCTTTTTATCCTAAATTGGCTCAGTAGCCTTGCAGCATTGCATGCAGAGTAGCTTTTTATATCTTCCAATGAATGTTATCATATAGTGCTTCCAGCATCTGGTTTATGGGACACACACAGGTTTTAGCAATGGTCTTCCTGGTTCCCTTTTTACCAATTCCAGAAATTGTCACCCGACACAATCCCTGGTCCAATCCACGCAAATGTCTACCTCAGCATTTGAAAACATTGGTTATATCCCTTGTTTAACCATGATGTTGCTTCTCACTATGAGAAGTTAGTTTCCTTTAAGGTGTCACGAAGCATCCATATAGCCTTTGCATAACCCCAATATTGATTCTCAGCATGAGAAACTAGCTTCCTAATAAAGTGGGCTTAGTCCACCCATTTTATAAACAAGCCCCTTCTAGAAATTGACTCTATTTAACAATTAAATGGTAATCTTAAAATAAAAGAACCTAAATAATTTTGGCTAATACACATAGTTACCTATCCAAACACAAACCTTACTAAGTAAATTGAATAGTTGCTTGCTATGTGTGTATATAATGTTCCACATGAAGTGCATAATAGGACCAAACCAGAGAAATGCTAGCAAAACTGAGCACTATCTCAAAAAAAAAAAAAAAAAAAACCTTTCTTGAGGAGAGCATCATCGGGGATCTACTAATTACACCTAAAGGACAGATATGTGTTCCAGCACAGTGCCTTTGGATGGCACAATAAATCTTAACTTATTTTTAGAGACCTTTGTTAATGCATTCAAGCTAAAAGTACCAGATCCACCTGTAAACATAGCGTGCCCATTTTGGATCTTAAGTCACTCCTTTAGAAGGTAGGTTTAAAATCTGCTTTAAAGTGGCCAGTTCAGTTGTTGGTATTTTATCTTAAACAGAATAATGAGGAGGAAGGGAGAAAGGCTACTGTACACATAAGGCAAACCTTGACAGATCATCAAAGGTAACCCCACTAGCATGGCAGTAACTTCTGCACATTTTTTTTAAATGTTTGAATTCAGAATATTTGGGTCATCCATTTAGAATAACAGCCACACCTTTAACCCTTACTACAAGATAGATGCACACTCAAAAACAAGCCAGAGTTAGAAGGGTAGCTCTATAGAGCATCTTGACATAACTTCCAATTTACTTTCCCTTTTCCATGTCCAGCATTGGAGTCTTCCTGTTTATTGTACTGCAGCAAGAGTCCTATGCAAAGAAAGATAATATGGTTGCATTAAGGCTGACCTTAACGGAAAACTGTTTACAGTCAATGAAGTCTTTTGCAGTTGTACTGATACCATCCCATTACCCCATTCATTTCTGTTCCATTCTAGCTTTCAGTATGCGTAAATAGTTGTAATAGTTAGCTATAGTATATATATGTACTTGCTCAGTCAGACTGTTACCCATTGCTTATAATTGTACTTTCTGGAAGAAATGAAAATGGTATATTTTTGTCTTGCTTTTTACTAACACACTAACACTCACCACCAAAATAAGAAATTAACTAGTATGAATCCAATTTTGCCTGCAGGTCAGGATGGGGAATTCTGACACTGCTGTAAAAAACAGGCAGGTGGGGGAAATGGTGACTGTACGAAGAAATCTAATTTCTTATATTGCTGCAGCAGAGTCTCTCTCAAAGACATACTGTTATTCTGAGTACCACATATAACTGTACTTTTTTGCATTAACAGGAACCTATTAGCATTTTTGGATATTATTTTCTTTCACAAATAAGGCAGTAGCTCAGCTACCTTTTATTTTTGTTAAATATGACCCTCACTGAATCCTCTTATTTGTATTAGCAAATATACTTAGTGAAGGTTTATTGGCACCAGTACCAAAAATTATAATCCATGACTGGCATCAATGCCATCAAATGTGAAGGTGAGTTATAACAACTGCCCCAAAAATATGACACCCAAATGGCAGAATGCCTCTCACTGATGTCAGGATGGCTGGCACCAATGGGATTTGAATCTCTAACACCAAGAAAACAAACTTCAGAACTGCCAAGGACACAACAGACCACAGCTCCAATTCAAGTGAAGACAAGGAGTAGAACACAATATTCCAATGAAATAACTTTATTCGGTTAAGCGCTTTCTTCTCCTGCTAGACACTTCCTCAGAACAAATGCACTATGAAAATCCAGCCCTTAAATACCCATTCTTTAATATCACGATACCCTCTTTAATTAACTCAGTGAATTTTTTAAAAATTAAAAAAAAATACATGCAACCAACATTGTATGTAAGTTAACCAAAAGGAATAAAAATATATGATATAAAAAACTTTTAAAAATGTTAAAAAGATCTTAAAAGTAATAATTTGATTCCTGAATATAATATATACATACATTACTACATACACCTAAGCAAAATAACACATTTTATTATTAGTGCATTTGTTCTGAGGAAGTCTCTAGCAGGAGAAGAAAGCGCTTAACCGAATAAAGTTATTTCATTAGAATATTGTCTTCTATTCCTTGTCTTCACCTGAACTGGAGCTAGGATTTGAATCTCACTACTGTCAAACAAGTATAAAATAATAGCAAGAAAGTGCATACAAGTCTGTTTCAATAACTAGTTTGCAAAGTGCAACCGGGTTTCAGTAGCATAAAGGAAATATGCAGTCTTGCCCTGAGTTTAGGCTTCCAACCTCCACAACCAGATTGAACTACAGAGGCCATTTACAGAGCTGTCTTTGGCCTGATACTCCCACATTACCCTAACGCACTGCTCTCTCTGTGAACCCATGCCTTCAGGTGTCCATTTACCTACAGTTATTGCCTTTTCCACAAAGTATTATTTCCAAACATGTGCATGCACATACACACACACACACACACAATTTCCCAGGGAAAGCTGGCAAAATTCTCCATTTCCCCACAGCTTTCTTCCTTGCATGGTAGTACTGCCAGCACTTTGGAAGAAACTAGAAACTTTCAATTATCTGCTGCTCTTGAATCAAGCAAAGTATGAAATACACTATATTTCTTTTACTGATAGTGGGCCTTAAGTAGTTTCATGAAAGATGTGCACCAATTAGCTTGCTACCCAGCAGTATAAATAATGATTACTCATTTGTCAAATGAGCAGCAATTCATAAATATTCTTATAATAAATAAATACTGTGAGAAAAATCATAAAGGCAAATACACAGACTTAAATAATACATAAAATAGTGCAAATACAGGGTAAAATATATGTAAGGTGGCAAAGACAAGAAAGCCAAATAAAACGCAATACAGTAGACAGGATATATACAAAAAAAATTAAGATCCAGATATCTAAATTTGCTGGCTAGCATGTAGAAAAATTTTGAACCTAGATAAATTAATAACTAGTACTCCTAGATGGTTCCACACAAACAAGACAGCACTGGATTTTTTTTCTTTCTAACAACTTCATTCTATACACAGTTATATAAAATGTCTTTTCCCTAGCCCCAGTGTTCAAAACATCAGTATCCTATTGCTGAGAAAACAATCAGTAAAACCAGTTCTTTTATTCAACATAGCAACCATTGAAAGATTGTTAATACACATTCACATCTGCTTTCCTTGTATCCTGAATTCCCCAGGGTCTTAGTGTTAAATCAGTAGAGAAGTTGCATCACACTGGTTTTTCTTCTTTGTTTTTTAGAGTAAAAAGTGCAGTCACCATGTTTGGAGGTTCACGGTTCACCACATCTTAAAGGCATTTCCTGTATTTTTTTTTTTTATTTTTTATTCAGAAAGGCAAATACACTTCAGATGAAAAAGAGAGAAGAAATAAGAAAAAAAATCATTATATTTTTAACATTGCATTTAGCCAGAAAGCACTCCAGCTTCACAACTGTTTTTCTTTTGGCCTGACATTATTTTTGGCTTCACACATTTTATTTACTATATATACTACTATGAAAGTAGGTAAGTATTTAGGATACCAAGCTTTTATAATATTGCACTGTATATTTCAAAATACCACCTATTTCTTTCAAGCCAATATAATGATGCATTCTTCTACCTGTCTGTAATGGCATTGTTTGTCTTCAGTCACATCTGATCAGAGGGTTTTGAAAACTCCAGGTCCTGATGTATGAATGATATTTAGACTTCATATAATAATACTTTGTGTCATAACTTCAATTATGTTAAACAGTAGTATCAGTAGTTATCCAGTCACAGATCTGCTACCATAATGCCAATATTTGTATATATGTATTTATTTATCTACCATTATGCATCCATGCTTATATGTACAGTAGATATAAAAAGTTTATACACCCCTGTTAAAATGCTAGGTTTTTGTGATATAAAAAAATAAGACCACAATAAATCATATCAAAACTTTTCCCACCTTTAATGCGACCTGTAACCTGTACAATTTAATTGAAAAAACAAATAAATCTGTTAGGGGAAAAATATAAAAAAATAAAAAATGTACAGTAAGCTGGTTGCATAAGTGTGCACACCCTTAAACCAATACTTTGTTGAAGCACCTTTGATGTAATTACAGCATTCAGTCTTCTTGGGTAGGAGTCTATCAGCATGGCACATCTTGACTTGGCAATATTTGCCCACTCTTCCTTGCAAAAGCACTCCATATCTGTCAGGGTATCTCTTGTTCACAGCCCTCTTCAGGTCACCCCACAGATTTTCTATTGGATTTAGCTATGGGCTCTGGCTGGGCCAGTCCAAAACTTTAATTTTCTTCTGGTGAAGCCATTCTTTTGTTGATTTGGATGTATGCTTGGGGCCACTGTCATGTTGAAAGGTGAAATTCCTCTTCATCTTCAGCTTTCTAGCAGATGCTTGAAGGTTTTGGGCCAAAAGTGACTGGTATCTGGAGCTGTTCATAATTCCCACCACCTTGACTAAAGCCCTGGTTCCAGCTGAAGAAAAGCAACCCAAAGCATGATACTGCCACCACCATGCTTCACCATGGGGATGGTGTTCTTTTGGTGATGCAGAGTTGTTTTTGCACCAAACGTACCTTTTGGACTTCAAAATCACTGAGTTCCATTCCTGGATAGCCCATACAACTCCTTATATCCTCTCCTTATCTAAAACCTGGCTTAAGCCACACATCTCCAATACTGAAATTCTTCTACTAGGCTATAATATCTATTGGTCTGATAGAATTCCAAGAAAAGGGGTGGTGTAGCCATTTTCCACTCTAGTGACCTTAACCTATCACATTTTCCCACATCCATCCCTGACCTACACCCTGCAAAACTTATCATTCTTAATTGCCACCTTAATGCTCAAAAGAAATTTGTCATTGCATCCATTTACATCCTGGGAATAATTTGTCCACCTTAAAAAAAATCTTTAACTCATTTTCCCACAATATACCATATGAAACCATAATTTTGGGAGATGTTAACCTAGATTGGTCAAAACTTAAAACTGACTCTCCACAACTATCAGCCTGCATGGTTTCCATCAATTGATATCTACCCCTACCTGTCTCCATAAAAACTCATCTTCTAGCTCCATTATAGACTGGATACTCACCAACTCCCCCCCAAAACTACCATAATCCTATAACCTTGCCTGACTGCCTTAGTGATCACCTTCCCACCTCTGTCATTAGATATACCCCCCAAAACCCCACCTTTACAGGGACTGTCGTAAACTTTCAAACTTCAATGCAACCCAGTTTAACTCCATTCTCTCTAGCATAGACTGGTCTATCCTTAAACAAATCCCTGTTAATGATGCAGTAACCATGTTCAATAGCATCGTCCTGAATACCCTTAACTCCCTTCCCTAGGAAGATCAGAATAAAATCTAATCATGCCCCATGGCTATCAAGTGAAACCAAGTCCCTTATGCACAAGAGAGATAGTACCTGGAAAGTATACACTAAAACTAAGGAAATTCCTCTACTCCACAAATATAGGCATCTTAGGAATTTGACAAAAAAAAACAAACGAATAATGACAGAAGGTCCTTCTATAACTCTACACAGCTCAACAGCAAAACTAACCCTTGGAAGTTTTGGTCAACTCTAAACAGAATTCTTTGTCCTGGTTGCCCCTCTACTCCCTGTCCTTACCCTGGCACATCACCACTGGAAACAGCTATGCTCCTCAATAAGCACTTCATAGACTCCATCCAAAAACTCTTACCTACCAACTCAGACACTACTTCTCTGCCTAACCCTCCTAACCCCCCTAGTAATAGTCCATTCTCTTTACACTCAGTCCCTACCTCATACATTAGATCTCTTCTTCAAAAGCTTAAACCCCACTCACCCTCCACTTACAACCTACATTCTACCTTCCTCAAAATTGCTGCAGATTCCATAGCCTATCCTGTATCTATCCTAATCAATAGATCCATTAAGGCATCAACTGTCCCTACCCTTTGGAAATCCTTCTTCATCATTCCCCTGCATAAAGGTGAAACTCTACAGACCCTTCTAACTATTGCCCCATAGCCATCTTATCCCCCCTCTATAAGATCCTTGAAAAATGCATACACTCACAGCTTCTCAACCATCTCCTCCAGAACAACCTTCTCTCTCTCCCACTCAACATGGTTTCCGTCCTAACCATAGCACCACTACCACCCTCTTATCCTTCACACATACCATAGCTAAGGCCCTAGACAACAATAAACTTATATCCTATCTCTTCCTTGACCTTTCCAAAGCCTTTGATACTGCCTCCCATCCCCTGCTACTATATAAACTTGAAAATCTAAATCTGTCTTCTTCTTCCGTAGCCTGGTTCTCCAGTTACCTATCCTGCAGGCAGCAATCTGTCAAATGGCTTTGTTCCACCTCTCCATTTATATCTGTTCCTACTGGAGTACCACAAGGTTCCATCCTAGGTTGTCTCCTGTTCAATATATTTGCCAACGATCTCTATGCATCCTGTAAAGAATCCTCCCTCATCCAATATGCTGACAACTGAACCCTCATCTCTATCTCTGACAATATCTCTAAACTCCACACTCTAACTCAGCAGGCATTTCTATCCACAGAACAGTGGTTATCCAATAATCTACTTATCCTTAACCCCAAAAAAGACCAAACTCTTACTCTTTCTGCCTTGATCTCTCACTCACCACAAATCCACCTTTGAATTTACATCCACTGATAAGACTATAATCCAACCAGAAGCTCTCACAAACCTCTTGGGGGACATCATTGATGATGAACTCAAATTCAATCTCCACCTGCTCCAAGGCATAAAAAAGACAAATCAGAAACCTGGTTTACTATACCACAATAAAAAATTATCATTACCAATGCTAGACTCTCCCTTGCTCAAGCCCTTCTCCTTCCCTCCCTCCTATATGCTGCCCCTGTACTCACTAACATTCAAACCACAATCCTGAACAAACTCCAACAAACCTACCATAAAATAGCTATGTTTGTCACAAACTCACCTTACAGTGCACATCACTGCCTTGCTTTAAACTCACTCCAGTGGCTTGAATTACCCCAGCTTCTACTTCTATCTCAACTTCAAATGCTACATTTCATTCTTAATAAGCCTGCATCCTGCCCTGCTATCTCTTCGCACGTCTCTATCTATACATGACCTCAGACTCTCTGCACCTCCAGTCTGCAACTGCTGCTCACATACCAGCCAAAAATACTATAGGCAAACTCCTATATAAATACTCCATTGCACAAGCTTGGAAAAAACTCCCTATAGATATACGTTCCATCATCCACCCAGCACACTTTAAAGAAAAACTCAAATTTTACTTACTTAACTCCAAACTTTGTCATTGCCAGGCACCAACTTAAGTAACCCAATGTAATACCTTTCTTCCTTCCTCTCTCACATAAGTACTCCATTATCTCAGGATATGTACTAATGTTCTCTAATTCAGTTCTGTTGGTTAAAACTCTGCTTGTACATATGTAAATATAATTGCTTCTATCAAAAAATGTGCATACATTGCTATTTCTACTTTTTATTTACATTTTTGTATAATTGAATTTTGATGTTAAAGTACATTTTTGTATAACTTAGTTTTTCTCTGTTCGAATTCTTGATGTTAACATATCAACTTTCTGTAATTTGTTCGTGTATTGGAGCTTTTCTTCACTGAAAATGGACCACAAGCCCAGATGGACAACCCTAGTTAACAAATGTCAATAAATAAATCCCTGGGAGCACCTTCAAAGAAGGAAAACTCACCACAATGTTCAATTATAGTTAAGTTTATATCCAGCTTAGAAAAAGATCAAATATTAAAAACAGCATACTCCAGCCCACCTATTAAAATAGGTGAACAACGTAGTCAGGTTTGACAATGATTATTCCATTAAAGTAATGAGTAAATGAAAATAATGCTTACCACTGATTAAGGAACTTTAAAAGAACAATACTAAAGCCTGTTTGATGTTTTTTGCAGAGATGAAAATATTTCTTTCTGAAAAAATTCAAATATTTGACACACTAGAGGAGGCATCCACTTTTGTTAACAAAAATAAAATCTTTAATAATACTGAAGAAATGGATTGTAGCAGTATATCTCACAACAGACAGAGTGATCTGAATTCCTGGAAAACTGCTTCTGAAATTAAAAAGCTTAAAAACAAGTGATTTTATTCAATGATTGCAGGACTTTTATTTTCTGAAACAATAAATTTACCCTTTAAGTAAAAGGTTTGTACTGTACTTTACATTTCAAAACATATGTTAGTATGCATTTATATTTTAAGCTAAAATGTTTTCATGATAAGGAATATAAATGGTTAGTTTTTCTGTTTTACTATATTTATAGTGAAAGACTTAATATATTTCATTTAAGAAAAATTATAACTGTATTTCTAAATGTTAAACAGATACTTCCTGTAAGAGAATGTCATTAAATTGTAAGCAGCATAATTGGTAACTTTAAGACGACATATTTTAAGAATTTTATTTTATTTGTTTAATTTTTCTTATTACTTATATTGCTGTGTTAACTGCATGTCAAATCTAATTAATATATTAGAAGTGTTAAAGTGCTGGTGATTTTGTTTTCTTTGTTCCTGTGTAACACATTCCTTTCACATGTCATTTATGAACCTATTAATGTTTTAAAAAGCTCAAGAACACAAGAATATTCTAGTTGTGTGAAAATGCCTGATTATTGCTTGCATTGCTTTCTGCCTGCTCCTTGAGCTGTTTTGATGAAAACCTTGGTCAAATTTCATCACTGATGTCTGTGAAAACAAGAAGGAACTTTCTTTTTCTTTATTTTTTAACTATATACATGAGAAATCTACTCAAAATAACATCTTAAAAATTTTATTTAGAAGTGAAGAATTGGTAAACCAAAAGCTATAGTAATATTTTATATAGCATTGTTGCAGGCATATAATTTGCTTACATTTTGCTGAACGTTAATAGTGTATGCTGTAATGTTATTAACTCTAACTGTACATATTAATGGAAAGAAGTAAAGTTAGATGTTTGTTACTGGTTAGAACAGTTTAAAAAGTTAAGAACGAGAAACTTACAGAGGAAATTAGCAGCTGCTGTGTGTTGTGAGTTGTCATTTTCATATGCTGTAATCCAATTCTAATGTCAGGATGTGAAGCTTAGATCATAACAGCAGTTCACAATGGCTAAAAACACACATTCAAATTAAACAAGAAGGAATTATTTTATATATAGTCAAGACTGTAATACCAGAGCTAATAAGAAGAGTAAACATCTTATGAATAATATGCGAATACACAAGGAATTAAATATTTACTATGTAAGATTAATAAAAGAGCAGTATCAGTAAGTTAAGAAATATATATACATACTGTAATCTCTAATAGAGAGCTGATGATTAAATAGCTCTTTGATAGGAGCTTTTAGAAATACAGGTTAAACAGAATAACGTAGAATATTAGTGGGCAAATGCAACAGAAAAAGTACATTTAAATAACAAAATACTTGTAAGAAAGATACATATGTATAATTGAATTTTGATGTTAAAATACATTTTTGTATAACTTAGTTTTTCTCTGTTCGAATTCTTGATGTTAACATATCAACTTTCTGTAATTTGTTCATGTATTGGAGCTTTTCTTCAGCCTAATTAGCTCAGACATCGAGAGAGCTTTTAATTATGTAGATTGGAACTACTTGTTTAAAACTTTAGAAGCACTTGCATTTTCAGAACAATTTATTGTAATATAAAAAACTTTATAGAGACTCCAAATCATATGTTAAAATTGAATCTTACATTTCTCAATGATTCACTTTAAATAAAGGAACAAAGCAAGGGTGTCCCTTGTCCTTTCTGCTATTTGCATTAGTTATTGAACCCTTAGCTAATAGTATAAGAAGCAATGAAAACAATTGATGAATTTTCAGTTAACAAGGATTGCCAACCTAAAATACAGCTTTTTAAAGATGATATTTTACTAACTATAGGAGATTTAAATTAATTAATTGAAACAGAAATAGAAATTGAAAAGTTTCAAGAAGTATCACTGCTGAAATTTAATAATAATAAAATTGAAACTTTAGTGTTAAATCAATTTCTAGATAGTAAGTTTAAACATAAATAAAATATAATTGTGAAGGAAAAGAACTAAAATATTTAGGAATAAAATATATCAAGATGTGAGCAAGATTATTATAATAATTTTGAAAAAATAATTGAAGAAGTGTTACTTCTTATTAACAAATGCATTGAATGTTTTTTACACTTTTAATGATAGGTTAGTATAAATAAAAATGATTATATTAATATATGTGTATATATATATATATATATATATATATATATATATATATATATATATATATATTTATATATATAGATAGATAGATATATAATGCATTCAATAGCTTTAATACCTGACAAAAAACTTTTAAAGAAAATAAAAAAAAACTTCATTTTTTTGGTATCCTAAAAAGCCAAGAATTACTTATAGAAATCATATATGATTAGGGGAGTATGTTGATATTAGCTTCCCAGATGTAGAATCTTAATCTATTGCTGCAAGTTGTAACTCTGTTATACTCTGGATAGACTCAATTTACACTAATCAGTGGAAGACCATTCAGGAGCAGATTATACTAAATTATTATAAGTTTAATTAGAAATATGTAACAGTCCTTTCACCTGGTTAATAAAATGTACCTTAGAAGAACATTCCTTTCAATCTTCAAACTCTGCCTATATGAAATCAATTCTTAAAACAGTTAAGAAATATATTTGAACGGATTAGTATTATGGTATGATTGCTGTGAAAAAGGAAAAGATAAGTCACTATAGACTACTTAATGAAAGATTATAAATTGGATGAATCTGTCAACCACTTAATACTATCCATCAGTATGAAATTAAATGAATTTGTAGATAATATGAGTGAAGAGGAACAGAACTCTATTCCCCCATTACATGGATATATGAATGCTATCATTGAAGGTAAATTGATCTATAAAGGAAGCTTGTCCAAGTTATATATGTTAATTATAAATAATAATAATGCTGATGCAAAATTCTGGAACTTTTTAGATAGTAGTGGATTGAGTGACCCAATAGATGATAAGATTATAATTTTGTTATTTAAATCTGTTAGCCAAACTTCCTCAAGTTTATACTGGAACATTTTTATGTAGAAATATATACATAGCATGTTTGTTGCTCTCTATAAAATCTCTAATTTTAGTAACATGAGTTCTTCAGTTTGTTAGAGATGTAGTAAAAATGTAAAAGCTGACTGGATGCACATTTATGGATTGTGAAAAATTAAGTGTATATTGGGAATAGATAAGTATTCTTTAGGGATTATGGTCTGATAATTGTTCTTTAACTAGCTCAATAATACTAATGAATGTTCTGCTTCCTGTATATGTAAAAGCCAAACAACAAAAAATATTTTGGGGTCTTTTGGCAGTTGCTAGAAAAGTTATTACAAAAACTGGAAATCAAACTCATTTCCTATTTTCAAAGAATTGTTTTTATTTAACAGCATTACTATGTAAAGCTGAAAAAGAAGTGATCAGAATAAGATCTACAAGTCATACTAAGACTTTTAGTGGTTAGGATAATCTTGAAATGTTGCTGTTGAAATATCAAGACTCTTAATGTGTTTGGGAAGAGACTAAACAAAAGATAATATAAAAACTGAGAAAATGGAAGCTTTGTTATATGGATATGGATAGTAAGATATAAGCAGTTAAAACGTTTTTAGTCCCCTTAGTCTTATACACAGGTCAGGCATATTTTTATCAACCAGAGAAGTTGTGGGTAGCAATTAATAAAAAGATGAAGGACTTTATCTAGGAGGGGAAGACAGCAAAAGTCAAGTAGGATAAGTTGATTCTTACAGTAGAAAAGGGCAAATTGGGATTACCCAATTTGAAGGGGTATTTCAGAGCTTTACAGTTAAGACTCCTATACATACCACACGCAGAAAAGTATAATTCAAAGTGGAAAGGGATGATGATAAAACAGGGGGAAGCTCAAGAAACAAGGAAAGACTAGAATTTTAGATGCCAGCATTTAAGGAGAATAACAATAATCATTCAGAATATTATAGCCATAAAGTAGCAGAAAGTATTCTAAGAACTAAACCAACACAGGAACGGAGAAAGGAGATTCTGCCAATAGGGATGACTGCAGTTAGGGATACAGACAATAGGCAAGAGGGGCCAGAATTTATTGGAGAAAACTGGCAAAGGAACCAAGGTATTGGGAGTAAATAAATAGAGAGGGAAAGATGATAGAATGGGAAGACGCCAAGAATTCATTTGGACTGCAGGTTAAAGATTGCCTTCCCTATCAGGGATTGATATCAATGTATAAGCAAAGAAAAAGAAATAGGGGGTCCTAAACAAAAGACCAGCACTGGCAGAGTTTTTAATAGACTATAGAACAGAAGCTGCCATTAAAACGGGAATAATTAGTAGACCATATAAAATATTACATGATAACTATAAGAATCAATCAGAGGAGGTTAGAAAGGATTAGGAAGAGAGACTGGATAAGCAGTTCACAAAGAAACAATGGAAGGATATATGTATGTCTCCCAAATATGCAACAAAATCTAGAAGATTTAGGATTTTTGCCTGGAAATGTTTACATATTTTTATACTCCAAGCAGACTCTAAAGAAATTTTTCCTTAGGCAGACAGTAAATGTTTGAGGTATGACAGGGAAGAAAGAGATAATTAGGAACATATTTTCTTGGAGTACAGTGAGTTTGCAGACTTTAAGGATTCCCTGCAGGCTGCACTGTCAGAGATGCTGGGTGGGCAGATTGGTCTGATGAGGGAGATAATTTTTCTGAGCTATGATACAGAATTGGAATTTTCTAGACATGGTAAGGCCTTGTTGTGTAATAATGGTGGCTACCAAAAGAGCAATTACTAGAAAATGGAAATCAAACTCTAAACCAACTATACTGGAAGTAGTGAATATAATAACAGAGATAAAACAACTGGAATTGAGATATTTATAAAAGGGTAGGAGCAAACTACATAGGAAACAATTTGAATTGTGGAAATAATACATACAAGGGAGGAATGAAGCCTAAAATGCAGCAGGGCTTAAATGAGCTTTTTGATGTTTGAGTGAGAAAGATTGGGTAGATTATAAATTATGTATAATGTTTGCAACTGGGCATGTGTCAGAATGGTTTGTGATGTAAAATGCTTGTGACTAGGATTGTGTTGGTGTGGTTTGTTTTCATTTATATAAATGTATGATTGCCTATTTAGTAAGTGATGGTTCAATGAAGATGTTTCTTGTTTAAAAAAACGGGAATTGAATACTTTATGTAATACTGCTTATGTTATATTATATATAGCAATATATGTGAGTGAAGTATAATGTTGCTTATGTTAATATAGTTTGATTACTTTTATATGAATGTAAATTTGTCTGTGTCACAAGTAATAATTCAATAAAGGCACGTGAAAAAAAGACTCTTAATGTGTTAACTGTGTAAGATTACCATGAAGATTCACTTCCTTCCTAACATTGTATAACAGTATGTGATGTTGACTTTCTTCTTTTCTGTGTACATATTGTAAATATCTTAAATTAATAAAAATTTTCTGTAAAAAACAGTTTGCTCAGAAACTAACAGGAATTTTACTACATTTTGCAGTTTTACTAAATTTACATAATTTACAGCCAAATATTTGAATGGATGTATAAGCCCTTAATTGAAAAATCACAATACCAAATAGCAACTGATTGAACACAAGTTGTTGATCACCAGCCAATCAAAAAACAAGAAAAAAAAACTTTAAGCATGCACACCCCCTGCTAATTACATATACCAACTTTTAGATTGCAGTACAGTGGTGAAAGGGTAAATTCCCCAATACCCTCTGTACCACAATCTTCCATTGAAAAAAGGTGATACATGTACAAGTTTTTTTTCTTTCAACAACTGGTACTTTTGACCAATTGTCAATATGTCATTTGATTATTATCAATAAATATGGAATTCTTACTGACACCCATAATGTTTTTAAAACTTGCCATAATACACTTACTGCAATCCACACTATGATTAATAAAATGTTATTGGCCTTGAAGAAAGGCTGGCTCACAGGATTTGTTGTTATTGACTACACATGGAATTTTAAATGTGTGTACTATACTGTATTACTTAGGAAACTGGAAACTCTAGATTTTAGCCCTAATACTGGATCAGCAAATATTTGTCCCACAGGCCTATTACGGCCAAGATGATAATCAAACTGTACAGATTATGCTAATTTCAGAAGTACCACAGATGTCAGTTCTTGGACCCTTACCATTCTATCTTTGTAAATGACACAGCAAACGACATCCAGCCCTGAGTGGTCATTATTTATGCTGATGAAATTTTCTTCCTGAGAGTGGGTTCATTCATAGCACATGCTCAAAAAGATTTACAAACTGACTTCTCTCAATTAATTAGTTGGCTCACAACCAACCACATTAAAACATAACACCACAAAAACAACTGCCATGTTATCACCTACTAAAGTTAGGAAAATGTAAACCCCTTGACCTTAGTAATTTCAAACAGGAATATACTAACATAGAAATAATACTAGATAACTGATCATGGGGACCATAAGATTGCTAGCCACATACACCATTAAGTAGACAAATTTAAAAGTGTTTGGCACCCTTGTTAAGCACTTATTACTGCTTTCTTCCCAAACTGAACAGGGTCTTAAATGTTAAGTCTGTTGTAAATCTGTGACTTCATATCCAGTCATCAAGACTAGCCTCACAGGTAGCCAAAAACAGTACTTTGACCTGTAGTGGCAACTTATTCCATCACTGTCAGGAACCTATCCTCAGTAAGTCTTGTTTTTGTTTTGGTATAGATTTAGGTCTCTAGTCTGGGTGTTTGTATAAGCACTGTTTTTTTACAACAACAAAAAAAAAAACAGGAGGTCAGGTAGGAATGGGTCTCTTATAGCTCAAAAAGCCAGACACAGGTCACCTTGGAGCAGCCATTAAGCTGTTGAGTATAAGGAGAATTGTACTAATCTTTTTGTATAAGTGATGGAATTAAGACCTTTAATTTTCTAGGTTATAAATCTTTGGGGCCTTTTTGGTTTGGCTACACGACAAGGGTCGCTGGAATTATTACAGACAGATGATAAATTTATTTTATCGCCAGAAAGGGATTTCACTTTTGATTTCAGTATGTTGCATAACCGTATGGACATGGAAAGGAAGGGAGCCATACCGAAAACGAACACTACTTTTAAAACATATGCAACGATTGGCAGAGATGAAACAACAGCCAAAGGTACTTTTAAAAAGATTATTTCAAGCCCTAACAGGGATGCAATGTATAATAGAAATACCAGAAATAAGAATGTATGTATTGATAATGACGCTATTAATGTTTTTTTAAACAATGAATATGACTTTAATAATGTGTATCAGACACCCCATTCTGAAGTGACACAAGCACATAATTCATTAAAAGATATGATTTATAATTTTAGTAAGAAATTATCAACTATAAAAAATATAAAAGTGGATAATGCGTATTTGAACAAGTGCATAAGTATCCAAGTTGTACCAAAAGGCTTAAGATTTTTTAAATTGCCTATGGGTTTGACATATAATGACCAAGTTAAATATGAATTCAACAACTTATTTGATGAATTCGGATTTAAATACATGAACTTGTTAATACAAAAGAATGATGAAAAATGTTAACCCTTATTCATGAGGTGGAAATCATCAATCAAAGCATACTACAACATAGTGATTTTAACATATGGAAGGAATTATACAACAAACAATTCCAGCAAGCAGATAAACAAGCTCAGAGCATTTTTAATAGGAAATATGGTAAACTAGATAGGGATGTGGAATCTTATCGTACAAAAAAAGCATATATTTGGCCACAGGATAGGCAGTATAGAACAACAGATAGGTACAATGGTGAAAGGGAAATACGAGATGAAAACAAGGAAAATTTTCAAGGAGGCAGATTCCACCCCAATTACAAGAAATACCAAAAGAACTATTATCAACCCAACAGGAAATTTTAGTTTGTGAGGAAGTAACAGAGATACATACACATGAAAAAGATGGAGAGATAGACATGGATATTTCTTTGGTTGATGATATGTCACCATGCTCTGGACTATCAAATGAAAAAATGATTATGAGTACATTTAAAGGTTTTAATGTTTTTAATTATTCAGATTTTACTATCAAAAAAGAATTTTATCAACTTTTAGCTAAAGGCATGAAATTTATTCCCAATACAAGGTTCAATTTGGTGGAAAGTATCAAAGATATAAAATTGTTTTGTAGAAAATTGAACTTAGCCATGTTGTTTGGAAGTGGTGAAGATGATGGACAGAATACAGAAGTTATGCTTAAGAAGAAAAGTTGTTTTATTCCCAATAGTAACCCCACAGTGAGTAATTATGAAAATCTGGTTTGTAATGATATTTACAGGCTTAAAAAACATGTTAGTAAAAATATTCAATCAAATGACTTGCCTAAGGACAATTTAAGTAATGGAGAAAGAGAATGCCTAAATGAGTTGATCAAAAACTCAGATATTAGAATAATGAAACCAGATAAAGGGGGAGGTGTGGTTATATTTTCGAATCATGATTACAAAGCTGCTATACAAAAAATTTTATATGAAAGTGGTAATTATGAAGTTATATCCATGAACCAAGTGTTCATTGGATATAGACGTATAGATTCTTATATTGAAGGATATCTGTTAGATAACAGAATTACTAAGGAAGATCATGATTTTATATATACGGAATTTCCCACATTGGCACGCATAGTGGGAATTCCAAAGATACACAAATCAATATCGAATCCACCCTTTAGACCAATAATTTCGGGGTCCAAATCAAAAACCTTCAATATAGGACATATTATAGATAGATGGGTTAAACACACTTATCATAATATTCCACATCTTATAATTGATTCCTGGGATTTTCTGGGTAAATTAACACCTTTGGTATGTAAATCAAACTACTATCTTGTCACAATAGATGTATGTGATTTATTTTCTAGCATTCCCAAAGATGAAGGGTTGGACCATTTTTGCAATAGTTTGAGGAATTATTCAAACTTGAGTTGGGATAGAATAGGATTAATTGTAGAAATGATGTCATTGGTACTAGACCACAATTATATATTCTTTGAAGGTGAAGTATTTCGACAAAAAACAGGAGTGGCTATGGGTGCATCTTGCACACCCATTTTTGCTAATTTAGTCATGCTCAGTTGGGAGTCCAAGTATATACTTAGTAGTAGTTACAAGGCCAATATAAGGTTTTATGCAAGATTTTTGGATGACATCTTTGTCCTATGGGAAGGTGACAAGGATGATATAGTTAAATTTATTGAGTATATAAATAATACCACAGAGTTTTTAAAATTTACTTATCAAATAAGTGATAGTGGTATTTCATACTTGGATACATATATTTATAGGACACCAGAAGGGTTTGCATCCAAAGTTTACAGGAAGTCAACATTCTCTAATGACTATGTATTCTTCACACGTAATCATCCTAGACATATTTTCAAAAATATAGTAAACGGTCAATGTATTAGGGGAGCGAGGATGTCATCCAAAAGAGAAGAAATGGAGAATGAAATGAAACTTATTTACCAACTTTTTAAGAATAGGGGATATCCGATAGAATTATTGGATGATACCATCAACTATGTTAGCTCACAATGGGATATAAAATATATTCCCCTATTGGGTAAACATGAATGCTCAAATAAAACACAAACCATTAACAAATTTAGAGGAAGTAGAGTTTGTGTGTTGACATATTCCCCCTTTGTAAATTATATTAAGGACATAGTCAATAAATACTGGGATATTATAACTGTCACAGATGGTTGTAGAGAAAAGTTGGGCCAGTATTCAATTATAGTTTACAAGACAGCTCCAAATATCAAGAAATTATTAGAGAGATCGGAGAATTATGTAGATAAAAGAAAGGATACACAAACACAAATATACACTAAGAAATGTGGATACTGCAAACAATGTAAGTATATCAATACTTCATCCTACATAACATTGGAAGATGTGAATCACACTAAAATAAAGAGCAGAGGTGGGTCATGTTATACAAAACAAGTGGTATATTTAGCAAAATGTAATTTATGCCCCGCTTTCTACATTGGAAAGACTGAGAGGCAATTGAAGAAGCGAATATACGAACACTATTATAAGATCAAAATAAAGGACCCAAAGAATGCCTTATATAAGCACATCAAAGAAGTAGGTGAACAACATATTTTTTCATTTACAATAATAGACCAGGAATATAACAATCCCTTAGGGGGAGACTGGAAAACAAAACTAGCATGTAGGGAGAGTAAGTGGCAGATGTTAGTAGATGCTACTAGAAACCCAGGATTAAATGATTTTATTAGCATCAAGCCATTCCTTAAAATGTGATGTATTTATATGTATATTACATTATAATTGTTTTATGACATTTATTTTTCATCTTAGTATATATATTGTGGTAAATATATCAAATTATTTATAGAAATACCAGTTTAGTTGATGTATTTTATTTATATTATTGGTAGGGTCTCATATGCTCATTATCAATTTGTATCAGTTATTTATATAATATTTATTAATTTTATATATAACAGCAGTTTTTAATTATTACAGAATAATGAATCATTGTATAGAATATGTAATATGCATCATAATAAGGATAATAGGTCTTAAACATTTACAGAAAGAACGTATTTTTATCATATTAAATAGTACAGTTCATAATATTGGTTAGTATATATAGTCATACATCTTTAAATACTTGTGCATATTTGGCGCCTTTTTCTGTTTAAATTGGATAATGACAAACACTGAATTGTTCTGATGAAGTCTGCATTCAGCAGATGAAAGCGCTTAACATCGGAGAGGGAGATTTCAGTGTGGATTGTTTATTTTTGTGTTGGTAGACTGACTGCTCGTGGTGCTACTGTTGTGTGACATCGTTTTTATTCATTAAAGAATATAAAAGAGGATCAGCGTTTGCCTTTATTGCCACATCCCAACTGAGTTGGCTTTTCGTTTGTAAGTTTTGGATTTACATCTTTTTCTTGGTTGAGAGATATGCTTAGATCTGTTCATACCAAATGAGGCATTGTATTTGGTGATGGGTTTGATAAGGGAAGAATACAAAGTTATCTTTGGCTCTTGAAGGTATTCCCTAGGTAATGAACATGTCCACATAGAAGGATTTCCTGACTATGATGGAAGCATTATTATAGAATAAGAGAGAGAGTCGTTGACATAATTACCCATGTCCCTTATGACCATTTCTGTCTGAAGTAAAGTACCATTTATAGCATATTAGGTGAGAACAGGCTTTTTTACCAAACACAACTATGCTGCATTTTTTTGCATTTTACTTTAGACTTTTTTCAGTACTCTAGGCATGTGCATATTCTACCACGTGCTGGAGTTTATCAGTGGAAAAGTGAATAAAAGTACCCAGCTTGCAGTCATCAACAAACTTGGTCATCTAGGATATTGGTTTGGATGTATGCAAAATAAATTCCAAACAGGAGAGGGTCTAGCATGGATCCCTATGGCACCCCACTTGTTACAATTTTACATTTAAATACTATATCAACAACTTTCACAACTTGGAATCTGTTGGGAAGCCATTTTGCAATCCAGCAGAAAGTATATAAGTTTTTTCAGTAATTCCAGCCTGATAAATTATATCAAAAGCCTTGGCTAGGCCCAAGTAAACAATGTGCACTGAGTGACCACTGTCCACAGCCTCTGTAACCTTTTGGAGGCAGGACCCGCTCTTCACAAAACCAAACTGAATGGGGTCTAGTTCAATTAAATTGTCTAAGTCTACATAAATGAGTTCTGCTATCATAGATTTCTTGGCTTTGCATATAAGGCTAGTGAATCTGTTGAGCCTATAATTAACTGGGTCTGCAAAGGGGCCACCCTTGCATTGGTATGCCATAATGGCTATTCTCCAGGTATCAAATACAAATCCTGTAGGCATGCCGAGGTTAACTAGTTTAAGTAAAAGCTCAGATAGTACATACTTTGCACTGACAAGAGCAACCTGGTATGTTGCCTGGTCCTTGGAAAGTATTATTTTTAGCGTTTGACAGGAACTCAAGGGGAAACTAAATGTTCAGTGATAGTGGATCAATAATGTGAGTAGATGGGTTTAGCACTAAATTTGTCTGCTAATATATTGGCTTTATCCTTGGGATCAGAGTGTGTGGTATTATTATGGATGAGCTCACTGCATTGTTGGACATTATTTCTTAATTTTCTTGCGTAGATGAAGAACAATTTGTAGTTTCCCTTGGTATTTTTGACAACCTTAAGTTCTTATTCTGATTTATATTTTCTAATAATGCTCTTAAGTTCCTTGCTGGTACATTTTATTGTGGTTTTGAGGTAGAGGATGAAAATATCTTGCAATGTTTATTATTTTCTTTCTTTTGCTATGCAATTTATTTATGTGGGAGTTCCATGAGAAAGGTTTATTACTGAATTTACCATTATATTTACGGTGGATGGGTAATAACTTTTCTATGCACCTGCTTAGGTGCTGCTAGAAGTTAGAGGTGAATCTGTAAGCCCTCTAAGTTAGGTCTACTTGCAAGGGATTGTTGGGAATTTTACATGTTTTCTTAAAGATGAAATAGGTTCACCCTAGAGAAGTCCCTAAAGATGCTCTCATTTGTTTATGTGGTAGTACAACTAGGCCAGACAAGAGAAGATGACCAATTTGTAGTTATATTTAACCAGGGATGAGAAGATGAGGGGTGGTGGAACAGACAGGGCTAGGTTGGTAAAGATCAGGTCAAGGATGTTAGAGTCTGTAGTGGGTAGTTTTACAATTTTCTCCAGAGCATTGGTGCTAATAAAGTCTAGGAAATTCTAAGCATATCTATTTTTAGAGGTGAATGTGTTCCAATCAATGCTTAGGTAATTGAAGTCCACTAGCAGGAATGTATTTAGTTTGTTTTTTATTTTATTTTTATTTAACATTTGTTGACTGGGAAAGTCTGACTAGGACAGAGCCTATTTTCAGCAGAGGCCCAGGGAGAAACGCTCCAGATTTTTCATGTCTCAGTTGTGTTTACATAATCCACATGATCTTTGAAGGTATTGAAGGAGATTTTAGGTCAGAATGAAGTAGTAAATGGATTTGTTAAGGGTGATTTGGATCGCCAGGCAAACCAAGTTAGGATCATGGGTAATTTGGTGAGTGTTGATGCTTTTTCTTACAAATACTCATCATATCATTTAAGTAGCACAATATAAGTATATAGGGCTCAACCTAGACCTGAACCTGTCATTTAAAACCCACCATGAAATAACAGTGGATAAGGTGGGTAGACAATTAACGCCTCTAGCTCAATAGTCTGCCCCACCTCCTTATCCCTTGTGCTTGGCATGCCCTTGCAATCAGTGTATTCAGTCCTCATCTAGAATATGCACTCCCCTTTATTACTCCAAATTCATTCCATAAGACTTACAAACTTCAAACCATTATAAACGGCAACTACCATTTAGACAGCAATTGTCATTTCATTTATATACTCCAGAAGCAAGCACCATTGTATCTCTTTCAAAAAATCAAATCAATTAGCATTCACAACTTGATCTAACCTTCTGCTTTCTGCACTCATCTTTAAACTACTGTATGAAAAATACTATCTCACCTTGAAAACCAAATTATTAGTTAAAAAAACTCCCCATATAGCTTCCATACACAAAAAGACAATACCCTGACTTTTTCAAAAACATCTATTCATCCTTGCAGGTCCAAAAATGCCCTATTACACTTATAAAGTAGATGTTCTCTTCTATCCATGCTTCTTTTGCAATATATAGGAAGTGTAGGTGATGTCTGCTATAAATTCAAATGATGTGAACCCTCTTGAGACTTGGGGTGCTTCTCTTTTAGCAAAGAAAAGATATGGTAGCACTTGGTCCCAGTTTTCCCATTCACCATTGTTGCACTTCATTGGTATACTTGCCAAGCAATTTAACAGATTGTTAATTGGTACTAACAAGCATTATAAGTATAGTATTACTGTAATTCCATGTGCAATTCATGGCTAGGTGTCCATTTTAGACCATTTATAATAAATTGGTTCAAATAATGATTTTTTTTCTTACTTAGAGTACAGAATCATACTTGGGTGAGGACTTATTACTAGCCATTAGAGCATGCAAGTCTGACTTAGAATACATAAATTCACTTAGTAACAAATGCTCTACTGCAACAACTAGTTGTTCAAAAGACTAGAGGTCAGTCTGAGCTACAGACATTTTACTGTGCCCTTTTAAATTTATCTACAACCACTTTTACTTACATATTTATGTGAGGCTCTAACTACAGATTATGTACCAAACCTTCTATTTGAGTGCACACTGCTTTGTCTTTATAAAATGTCCATTTATGAAATTTACAGAACTGTACTTCCGGTAAACCCAAAGTCCTCACTAAAATCTCTCTCACTCTTTTTTTTCTGGTAATCATGTGCATCAGCGTCTTCCAAATTCATGTACGTTTTCCCAACTTCTCTAGTTATGTGGGATGACAGAATTGTGTCCCATCTTGTCTGGGGCCAGCTGTCACTAGCTGCACACCTTTCAAGAAAAAATTGATAAGTCTCTATCATCCTCAGGTTCGAGCTTCTTTAAGGTTGTACTGGAACTCTTGACTATTCAAGAGGTGAATGACTGGTTAAAAAGGGAAGAAGTCTGATGCTGGAAGATTAGGAGGTGTCAATCTGTTGCTACCCTTCTTTCATGAAAACTATCCATGAGTTATGCAATTCATTAATCAGCTGCTACACTTCTCTCCCGAAGGGCATTAGTAGATTTTATTAATGCCTCATTTTCCTCCATTTTTTCTACAAGTACTCAATATCCACAATCATTATTCAGAATATTTGGTCCCACATTCAGAGCCAGCTGTACCAAAAGTAATTAACAGGCACCTTAATGCAGAACAAGTTCCTTCTCTAATTTATACTCTGCAGATTGCATCTAGGGAGAAGTATAACTCGTGGAAGCAGGCAACCTTTGGGAAAATCCAGTGTAGGGAAAAAAGCTGCAGTTATTGCCCACTGATAATACCAATATAGTATGTAGAGTGCTTTATGATAAACCAGCAAGTCACTGCAGTCAGCTTTGTCACTTAAAAATATTTTTTTATTTACGAAGTTTGGAAAATAAATCCAGTCATTTTAAACAAGTCAGTCTTCCATTCCAGCATTACTAATTTCACCTTTCAGTATATAACAAACTTTTACACTTAGATCCAGTGTTCATCTCTAAATAGGACTCTGTTAGAGTAGATGGCAAAACTAGAGTAGTATTTACAGAAACTTCTAGATAGCAGTGTAGCTCTCTTCTCAATTCCAGCAACAGGGAACAACAAAACAACTTCACCTTCAATTCTAACAGGAACAAAACAGCTTCACCAGGTCAATAATACATCTAACTAGCTTCTCTTCTCAAGGGTCAGTATACCATCCAGATTTCCTTCCTTCTTTCTTCTGGTCTATGTAACTCAAGGTAGAGTCTTCCCCACACTGTCTTTAGACCCAAAGGTGATAAATGTCCTATGCAGTAGGGCACTGTGCTTCAAGTACTCTTATATGTTATCGCTAACATCATTATTTGTTCCTGGATTAATTTCCTTAAAGAGACCATCCACCATTATGCTCTGTAATCCTACTAGGCTGGCACTTTTAAAGGAGTCAGCCATCACTGTATTATAATACATATATACAGACATACATAAACAAAAACATCAAGATTTGCATTGGAGTAGCACAGTGGCTAAGAAACTGTGTCAGTCTAAAGAAATTAGTAAACAGTGGATGGAGTCAAGCAGAAGTGGATGAGATCCATGAGGTCCTTTGAACAGAGAAATAGACCTTTCAGCAAAAAGAACAAATACACATGCAGGTATGTACTCAAATGAGGGCAATATATCTATATAGTTATAGAAAGGCATACCCTGATGAGAGCACAGCTTGTTCTTTTGATGGTAATTTTAAGGTAAATACTGGGGAACACCCATGGTATAGCAGCACTCTGACAACAGGAAACAAGCAGTCTTAAGAGTAAAATTAGTAATAAAGTGATAAATACTTGCTTCCAAAATTCAAATAGTATTACATATTGTAACTATGAGGAAAAAGCAAAGTAAACATGTAGAGTTTCATTTAGCTGACACAGCAAAAGCACAGTGCTAGGTGTCCTGGAAATACCACAAACACACCCTGCTAATCCAAGCAGCTGTCTTACTATTAACACCGTACTCTATAGTTCTACAGACTATAAAAAGGTAAATGCAGAATGCTAATTTTGCAAAAAAAAAAAAAAAAGAGAGAAAAACTACCACTCTACTGAACCAAGGAGCTTCTCCTATTGTTCCTGTATCTGACTTGCACATAGTAGACAGAGTACTTAGAGGTAAAAGACATTTAGGTTATGTGTCTGACTAGCATATGCTGATTAATTAAACTTTTCAAAAAATCACTTGCTTTGTACACAGTGTAACCTAACAATAATATATTGTGTAGTCTATTTGTTAACCAGGTAGGCGAATTAGTCTGAGGACCCATTTCTGCCACATATTGAGCCAATTTAGGCAAATACGGTGAATAAAATAATCATCAGAATATAAATATTGTTACAAGTATAAAAATATGGCAGCATAATATAAGCGTTAATGACAGATATCCATTGAAAGTCAGTGTCACAAGAATAGATTTCATGTATTGAGTACAATTATACAAAATAATTATGACACAGTATTTCTCAAATAGTTATAGTGCATAGCATAGCTGTTGTCAAGATGACAATAAAGGAATAAGTACAGGTATTGCTGCAAAACAGGAAGTAGTAGTTTACTTTTATTGTGACAAATGCCCACAGAACTGATAATTCAGATCCCCAAATCACAGGGTCCAGGTTTAAATAAGATTGTTTGCCAAGCAGGGTAGCAGAGTAGCCAACTGGTTAGTATTTCTTCCTCACAGTGCTCCTTTCTGTCTTTTAGTTCATGAGAGGAGTGCTTCTATGTAAAGTCTGGATATCCTTCCTGAGTCCAAGAGATTTTTTTCTGGGGGACTCCATTTTCTTCCTATTTCTCAAAGACATGCTATAGGTAAACTGGTGATTCTCCAAATTACCTGTGAACAGGTTTGTCATGTGTGAACATTTTGCTATGGACCAGCACTCTATCCTGGATCAGTTTCTCTTGGCATGCACCTACTGAGTGCCAGGACAGGCTCTAGCAATCCTGAATTAGGTTAAGCAGGAAATTAGGGAATGAATGAATGTTTGCCAAGCTTATTAAACTTCAGAGTACAGCTCCTGTGAAGTCTGCAGCAATCAGGAGTCAAAGGAAATATAATATAACTTTGGCAAAAGACTGGCCCTAGACACAGGTATAGGTATATATATAGTAGCTTAGAACCCAGGAGTATAAAAATGTAATTTACTAAGTGTTCTGGGTCCAGATGCAACATCTGATGATGGCATGTGCAAAAAAAAAAAATCTCTGTGCTGATCCAGTGGCACTGTACAGGAGGAACTTTTCATTGCTATAACAATAGACCCTAGCCACCCCAAGCGTCTCATGCTACATAGCTTGACATTAAAGACCACCCCCAGTGATGAAACTGAATAGGCCTAAATCAAATTTCTTGTACTTAAAACGGAAACAGAATTCCACTACTTCTTTCTACTAGTATTTGAAAATACATTCTTAAATTATACAACTAGTAGCAATTTCTGAAGCTGCAACCTTAAATTAGAAGATTATATCCCAAAATGTAACTTGTATTTTATTTCCTTATGAATATTTGTGTATCTCTAAGAAAGCAGTTCAGTAATTTTTCAGCTGACACTTTTCATTGCACATTTTTCCTATTTGTTTATGCCAGAGTTCTACACTTCTGGTTATCACTTGCAATACTTCCAACTACTGACCTTACACAGCCTTAACATCCAAGCCCAAGTTAAACATTACCTGTCGCCAAACAGATGCTAATGCTATGTTAATGGGGTGCATAATGATTATTCTTGAAATCTGCATTCCATTGTCATAGTGTAAGGTGACGTTACAGACCCTGTGGTTTGGAGATCTAAAATATCAGTAGTTCAGCACACAATCTTAGTCAGCCTTAGATAAGTTGTCAGTGCTGTTAGTCCTACTGTCGCCTAACGTCTGCACATGACACTCCAACAGGGATGGCATAGATCCATGTCTGCTACATTTGTGGGAAATCTTCACAAACCTCTGCCACTGAAATTATTCTAAAAGATTTGCACTAGAAAGCCAATGGATAATGTTATTTGGAGCAATTTTAATAGTGCATCACAGCATATGAAACCATTTAGTTGTCTGTTTATATAACAAGCAAGTTGAGCCTCCCATCTTTCAGAAGTATTACATCAGCAGATACAAAGTGCAGCGTAAACTGTGCATGTGATGGTGTTACTTGGTTGCATGTGTATAACAAGTGCAGAACAGAAGCAGACTTCACATTTTCCACCATATACTCTTGGCATTCTACCTGCAGACAGTGCCTTTTAGAGGCTTTAGTACACAAAGATGGAAAAGGCAAGAAAAGAACTTTCTTACTTTGTCAAAAGTCTTTAGGCAATTAGAAAGGATTAGATGCCTAGTACAGTTCAACAATCTGTAGGAAGGGTGACAAGCCTCTGCTTGCTTTGGCTTGAAACCAAACTCAACTGTTTAGCATTTTTAGAAGCAACTGCACATATGGCAGGGTTTTATTTAATATATCAAGAGTTTAATTACACTTTTCAATGTTCTTCACATGCTTTCTCACTTGCTACAGTCATCCAGGTAGCCTCACTGTGATCTTGTAGCCTTTTTTTTATTATTTAATTTTGTAGGTACTACATAACCTGTCAAATGTAATCCCTGCTTTAACATGGCCCAGCCTACAAGGCAACAAAGATATCATTGTTTTAGAGAACACTATCTCTTTTTTAATAACTGGATTTGCAGCTTTATAATTAGCACATTGAATCTTAAGTTTAAAAATGTAATTTTCTCTCCTTGTAATATAAACCACATAACATGTTTGTGTCATAGTTGAAGTATTCATTTATTTGTCTATTAGAAAAAAGAACATAACTGATGTCAGGTACTGACATCTGAACTTTTCAAGCATTTCCATTGTCTTTAACCATTATGGTTCTACAGATCCAACTTAACTGCAGTCCTCCTTTTCACTACTGTGTTTTATTCAGTCCACCACAGTCTTAAAGTACCTCTACATAGCTGTTCCACTGCTTCCCTTGTGAACAAATTATGTATGACCATTCATAAAATCTTAGTTTGTTCACAACTAATGGGGGGTGGGGGGTAAAACCCCCACAAACCCAAATTTTTATATATCAACTTCACAGTCACACAATAATAAAGAAAGGAGAAACTCCCCTGTAAATGGATCAGTGGTCTTGAGCAATGAGCCCTCTGTGCCTGAGACTCTAGCCTTCCACTTTTCAGTAAATCATGCTTGTGACCAGTTATGTTTTGGCACTTAGAACCTGATCAACTGGTCTCTGGTCACCTGTACTGAAACCAGTTCCACCTGTTATCCAGAGAGGGTGTGCCTTTCTGTGACAAATTACTTCCTCTCTGCACTTCTGAGTTCCTTACATCCAAGTTTCATTACATAGCACCCTGCTCTTTATTATTCTTTGATCAGACAAGAATATAATTTTTAATATTTCACTACTTCTGGTGGGCTCTTTAAACCTAACCATACATCCACTTTTTCTTCTAGGAGTATATACTGGGGACCTTTAGCCTTTTCTGTTAGTCGTTTTGAGGCAAACCATGCACATCTTTAGCAGACCAAAATTATCCTAATAGCTAAACACCTACACACCTTCAAAAATGAGAGAACAACTTCCTGACTGTTCGTTCAGATAGCATTTTACAACACCTTCATTATTGCACAGGCTTAATGAAATTAAGGAAGCTGTCTTACCCACATAGTGTATTTAAGTGTACATGTAGAATATGTTACTGCCTTCTCACTGTCTAATACATGTTCTTCAGGTGTTTTAATACCACTTCCCAAGCACTGCACTGCTTCACTCATGTAGTTTGGTAGCTCATGGGACAATGAATGATCATAATCTAATGTCTCCTCTTTTACTGTCCTGTCCTGTCCTTCCACTTGACTTCCACCCAGTCTTCCTGCTTTGGAGTCTATGGACCCAGCTATTCTCTTCTTCTGAGTGCATATATTTGGTGAGGGGGGGGGGTCCTTCCTGCTGAAATGACGAGACTTGAAATGCCAAATACTAACATACCAAAAAAGGCCAAAAATGCAGGAGAGAGCAAAAATCAAACATTGCTCTTCTCCTTTAAACTTCGTTTTTGAAGGGGTAAGCACTCCTGCACCCCCAATGTGTGGGGACAGGCCCCCAACACCTCCCAAACTCGTATATAAAAAACTCCAAGATCACCATAACTCTGAGAAAAAAGGTTATTGCAACAAATGACAATCTCACACTTGGTGTATATAAATGCATATATATGTAAGTCCATACTTTCAGACATTCAGTCTGCACATCTCAGGACTATGCAAATGGTTAGCTGTTTAAGTCTATCATTATCTCACATGTTTTCTCCTCCAGCCCTCTGATCATCTGAGTTATTATTATCTCAACCCCATCGGCTTTCAAGTATGTTCTGCTGTGTCTTCAGTAATACTATTTATTGTTGGGGAAAGACTATCATTTCCCAGCTCACCCATCATAGGAGCGCTGTGAGAATGATGGTCTGCCAAGGTGTTCCTGTGCAAGTGAAGGCGCTTGTGTGACAACAAGAGCCAGGCCCATGGGACTAGAAACATGGGCTTGGTGATCCAAGCCAGTGGTGGTAGCCCTTGTAGGTTTGTGTGTAGGAGAACACACACATGCACACACACACACACACACACACACACACACACACACACACACACACACACACACACACACACACACACACACACGTACAGCTGGAACCTAACCACAAAATCTCTGATGGTTGCATGTAAGATGACTCCCTGAAGTAGGAGGTCTAATGATTAGCTGCATCTGGAGGGAAACACGATACAAAAAAAATCAAATTTATCATTCCTATCAGTGCATGCTAATTTAATCATGCACTTCTGCAGCCCTCCCAGACTTGTCATTTACCTTCACATCTGTGTTCATGTCCCAACGTAGATAGTAATCTCTCCTTTGATAATCACGTTGCCAAAGTGGGTAGAAAGACCTTCTGTATAGCCCACCTTATCACGAAAGGGTTCACATCTAGATAAAGAGAGGTCATTGTGCCCCTCTACTCGTCACTCATCAGGCCCATAATTGAATACAATGCCCCTTTTGGGATGTACCTTACCCGACACCTGCAGCAACTGGAGGGACCCCAAAAGTACCTCACCAAGAGTATCATGGGCTACAAACAGATGTCCTATGCAGCTCGACTAAAGAAACTCCAGCTCTACTCTGTTGCTTACCGCCTACTCAGAGGTGATCTATGCCTGACGTACAAAGCCATGTCAAACCCAGAATTAATGGACATGCTCCACCTGAAAAAATCCAAGTCCCTTAGAGCTACACGCTCCAGGGACTTAAACCTCAGCACAAAAATAAATAGGACATGCTGGAGGGACAGATTCATTTCCCAGAGGCTCCCCTCACTCTGGAATAGAATCCCAATTCATGTTAGACATAGCCCCTTGCTGACCCTCTTCAAGCAAAATCTGGACGCGTGGATGGGAAATCGCAAATTCACCCCTGGGATCTCTTCTGTGTCCCTGCTAGACAGAGGCACAGTAAACTAATCTTAAAGGGTACCTTCTGTGACCTACTTTACAGAGGCACAGTAGGCTAATTTAATAGGGAGGCGGAAGCCAAATACACTCTGGCTAGGCTTATAAATGCCTTAGGGCAGATTGCCTAGTATCTACCTATGAACCTATGAAAAAAAATCTCCCTTTACTTACTAGTTATATATAAAAAATATGAAGGAACCCAGCACCTATTCTTGCAACATATCAGCTGTGACTTCTCCTGTAGGCAACAGTATCTTCTAAGTACCACACTCCCTAATCTTCTTCTGTTAAGTATCCCTGTTTTGGTCATACTCAGATTTCCTAGATGTGATGTTGTCCTGTCTTGCCTTCATTCTTTACTGGTGGGTTCAGAACCTATCCTTGGTTCTGACTCGGCCGTTTACAAAAGCTTTCAGTTTCCCAACTAGCTCGTAGCTTATTCCCTATACCATGATACTTTAGGAAATTCCCCAGATCTCATTTGCCACTAAACAGATTGGGTGTTTCTTCCACTGGCTCTGGCTAAGTTTACCTTTGAATCATTATATTATACCTTTAAGACTTGTATTTCCTTCTTTAAAGATTTTGTGCTATTATCTTAGTAATTCTTTGACTTGGTTAGTCACAGTGTTACACTGTGTCCGTTGCTTGCTGTGTTTTCTCTGGGGCCGTCATTTTATCTCAAGGCTTACAGTCTCCATTCCTATCCCAGCTTCCGTGTGTGTTTAGTTGTTCAGATAGTCTTGACTGAATTATTGCATGTGCGTGGATTATTTACTGATCAGGAAACTAGTTTGAACCCCCTCCCCCCGAGTCAGCTTGTTTAACTTCAAGAGTGGCTCAGCCAGTTTAAGTTAGAGGGCTTGTGTTACTAAAGCTGTCAAGTGTGCTGTGTGTTTAGTTGTTTGGTTAATCTTTAACTTATAAGGTTTTCTTGTACTAAACCTTCTATTTGAAATATCATTGCATGTGTGTTGGTTATTTACTGTTCAGGAAACTAGTTTGAACCCCCCCCAAGTCAGGTCGTTTAACTTAGAGAGCGGCTCAGCCCGTTTAAGTTAGAGGACTTTTTTCCTGTGTGTTGTGCTTTTTGTACTGCCAGAAAAAAAAGTTATTTGTTGTATCTTCTGTTCCTATCTAAATAGCTCATTTAAGAGAGAGAGAGTCATTGCTTCAAAATACTACTGGTGTTGTTAAGTTGTGTTATTCTTTCCTGATTAATATGTCTAAACAATTAAAAGACACTAAACCCTCTCAGTTTAAGAAATGTTCTAAGTGCTCCCAGAAAATGTCTTTGACTGCTAGCCATACTGAATGTGTGCACTGCCTTGAAGCAGTACACTTGCAAGCGTCATGCTCTACATGCCACTCATTTAGTTCAAGGATTCTCCTTGAAGGGAAAAATAAACTGATACTGAGGGGATTGTTAAATAATTCTTTTCTGGAAGCCTTAGGAGAAGGTCAGCGTGCATCAAAGCAAACCTCTTCCCCTCCTTCTAGATCTGGAAAATCAAGTAAAAGATCTTCATCTTCTTCAGATCAATCTGGACCTACTAATAAAGTATCAAAAATGTCTACATCAGACCCCCCCCCCCCACTCAATCTTCCTCATTACCTAAAGGAAAACAGTTTTTGTACTTACTTTTCTCACTGGCGTTGAGAAAAACAGCTCTTGTACTCACTTTCCTCACTTATCTAGAGGAAAATAGTTTTTTATTCAGGCATGTCCAAGGGTCAGCTCCCAGTGTTCTCCCCTGTCTATCTGATGAATCTGGGCAACTTGAGGCAATGTAGAAATTGCCTCATGTACACAGACAACCCTCTGCTCCTACCACCCAACACTACAACCTGTGAGAGATGCACTTATCTAGCCAAACTGGAGGTAAAGCTCTCACCAACCAAGACTGAACCTGACAGTCATGAGGAGAAGGTAAACATATGCACCACACCACACTCATCACATAGTCTCACTACGTCTACACCACCAAAATCCACACATAGAAACTCAAAAACATTCGCAGAGGCTCTCAATAATAATCTGCCTAAGCAACAGAGACCTCCAAAGCAGAAACACAAGCAACCTCCATCCCCCATCACAACCCAAATGACACATAGCCCACAGATTCAGTGTGCCACTCAAACACATCCAGTAAGGCAAAACAACATACCCAACACACTAGTCATAGGTGACTCTATAGTCAGGCACACTGATGTCCCACTCACCAGGCTAAACAAGGAGAAGGTTACTGTCAGCTGCCTGTCGGGTGCCAGGATCTGCCACATAACTCACGCACTCAGGTCACTCCACAACAAGTACAAATATGACTCTGTCATTGTCCGTGTTGGTGTGAATGACCTGAGACGTACCTTCCTGGACTACATGAAAAGAGATATGGAAGAGCTCTGCGATCTTGTAGCCCAGGCAAGTATGACCCTAGCCCTGAGTAGCATTCTGCCATCGCCCAGAATGATACCGCAGTACAAGGACAAAATTATTGATTTCAACAATTGGCTAAGCTTCTGGTGTCATTCAAAGGGGATCCAGTATCTGTCTGCTTGGGATGACATGGTCAACAGACCACGATGCTTTGCCACAGATGGCCTGCACCTGTCGCCCCTAGGATTCTGGATACTGGCTAAGGCTCTTGCTGCCCCTATAGTGCCTTTTTAGGCAGGATTCAAGTAACAAATTCACCACCATAACAGGAACAGGCAAGCAAAAACTGAGGGTAATGCTACTCAATGCTAGAAGTCTAAATTTCAAAATGCACTCACTTGAGGCACTCCTTAAAATGGAGAACATCGATATCTGTGCAGTGACTGAGACCTGGTTCAAGGCTCCAGAGAGCACCCCTGCACTACCAGGCTATAACTCATACCACACTTTTCGGCCATCTAACCTGGACCAAAACAACAAAGGTGGGTGTGTGTCCATATTCATTAAGGATATCCACACCTCCAGGCTAGTTGCTCAGCATAATGCATCCGAGGTTATCCAAGTGCAACTAACTCTTGGCAAAACTGCAATCCAAATTATAGCTTGCTACAGATCCCCCACCATGCCCCAGGATTCCCACTCCTCTTTTCTTGATGTACTGGAAAATATTAGGGTTCAACCAAATACCCTAATAATGGGCGACTTCAACTACCCCACCATTAACTGGGAAAACTACTCATGTACTAACTCCTTAGCGCAACGCTTTCGGGAATTCATAAACTCCAATGCCCTAGATCAACTTATCCACACCCCCACCAGGGGCAACAATATCCTAGACCTAGTCATTACCAACATGAGTGACCGGTGTTCCACACCTGAAGTCAACTCCTCGTTGGACCGATCCGACCATAAGCTAATCACCCTTAATATCCACATCCCACCCCCACCCCTTATTAAGGAAACCACAGTAAGAAATTTCTCCAAAGCCAACTTCATGCTTCTTAAGACAGAAGTAGTGAACTTCATGACACCTGTGCAGATGGACAATACAGTTACAACTGCTGAATCCTACACAAATGCGCTCTATAAGCACCTACATTAGTGTATGGATTGTGCTATCCCAAACAGAACCAAGAGGCTATCCTCCAAAAAAAGGAAGCCAATCTGGTGGTCCCCTGCCATAAACAAACTGTACAACAGAAGGAAGAAACTGTTGCAAAAGAGAGTAAAATCCCATGAGTGGAGGAGCTCCCTGATCAGCCTCAGTAAGAAGCTGAGATCCCTTATAAGATCCTCCAAAGCTAGCTACGAAAATAAAATTGCCGCTAATTCCAAGGACATCCACAAAGCATTCTATAGCTATGTCAAGAATCTCAATGACAAGACCCAGATCTGCTCTGAGTTACAGCACAAAGGCATGAAAATTACAGAACTAACTGATATTGCCAACATCCTGGCAGATAGGTTCAGTGCTAACTTTACCACCCCACCCCCCCTAAAGGGCCCATATCTATACAGGAAGAATGCAGAGTCCCTGTAATCACAACTACGCAGGTGAAAGCTGCACTCTCTAAAGCCAAAAACACAGCATCCATGGGACTGGACAACATCCCAGGCTGCGTTTTACACGAACTTCAGAATGAACTGGCTCCCCACTTAAGCACCATGTTCAATAATAGCCTCGCATCAGGCTTTGTGCCCACTGAATGGCGCACAGCAACAGTTATCCCACTCCACAAAGGGGAAGCCACCACTGATCCCGGGAACTATAGACCTATTAGCCTGACGAGCCTGGTCTGCAAAGCCATGGAACGTATCATCATGGAACTCATAAACAAAGACATTGGTAACCTCCAAACTCTGGATCCCACCCAGTTCGGGTTTGTGAAAGGCAGATCATGCCTCCTGAACCTGATCGACTTCTTTGAGGCAGTCTCCAAAGCCGTAGATGAGGGTAAAGTGGTTCACACAGCCTATCTTGACCTCGCCAAGGCTTTCGACACCATCCCCACATTCTGGAATTATAGCTAAACTCAATAAACTAGCCATAAATCCCTACGTCACAAGATGGGTTGCCAACTGGCTCACTGACAGAACCCACACTGTAAAAGTTGCAGACTCCAAATCTGACCTCAAACCAGTGACAAGTGGAGTACCACAGGGTTCCATCCTGGGACCACTCCTGTTTGGTATCTACTTCTCTGAAGTACAGGCTAACACAGAAGGCCTCTGGCTAATGAAGTTCGCAGATGACTGCAAACTAGGAGCCATAGTCAAGTCCCCAAATGATGTGAACATCCTACAGAAGGGCCTCTCTGAGACAGATGCCTGGTGTCAGAGCCATGGCCTCAAGCTCAATGCCAAAAGGTGCAGTGTCATCCCTTTGGTAAAAACTCTGTACCCATGAACTACCACATAGGCAGCAATCTACTTAACACCGAATGTGTGATAAGAGACCTTGGGACCCAGGTGGACAGTAGTCTCTCCTTTGATAGTCACATCGCCACAGTAGTCAGGAAGTCCTTCTACATGGCACACCTCATCATAAAAGGGTTCTCATCCAGGAAAAAAGAGGTCATCGTTACCCTCTACTCATCACTCATTAGACCCATTATAGAGTACAACGCCCCTTTTGGAATGTACCTCACAAGACATCTGCAGCAGCTGGAAAGGCTACAGAAGTACCTCACAAAGAGGATTACTGGACTCAAACAAATGCCCTACACTGACCGCCTCAAAAAACTCCAGCTTTACTCCTTAGCATATCACCTACTCAGAGGTGATCTCTGCCTAACATATAAAGCTATGTCAAACTCAGAGCTGTTGGATATGCTACACCTAAAGAAATCCCAATCCCTCCGAGCTACATGCTCTAGGGACCTAAACCTTGTCACCACAATAAACAGGACATGCTGGAGGGATAGATTCCTATCCCAGAGACTTCCCATACTCTAGAACAGGCTACCCATCTATGTCAAGCAAAGTTCTTCATTAGCACTCTTCAAGAAAAATCTTGATGAGTGGATGGGAAATAGGAAATACACCCTGGGGATCACTTCTGTGTCTCTGCTCATCAGTGGCACAGGAAAATAACTTTCTTGGGTGGCGTAAGCCAGGGGACCTTGTTGGCTAGGCTTGCATAGGCCCTTGGGCCGATAGCCTAGTACCTACCTATGAACCTATGAACCTAAAATCTGTCGGGCCCAAAAAAAATCTACCTTGGCTCCTGCTGTCTCAGAACCATTGGTATTGCAGACTCTGATCCTGTCCCCTGTCCTGGAGCTGGTTTCTCTGACTTTAACGTCACCAATATTACAAAGGCTGAGATCTCCTGCACTCTCTTCTCAGTCCTCCAGTTTGTCAGAAGATGATGTGGATCATGTGCTGCGGAGGCTTTTAAGTACACCAACACTAGCCAAATTATTGTCAGAGCTGACCCAGAGGTTTTGGAGCTGAGTGGACCTACCCCATCATTACTGACTCTTCCTCCGACCCGCCTCTGGGCTTCAGAGCCAGAACGCATGGAGCTGATCATAGTGTAACTATCGGTGCCAAGACCTGTTCCAGGATTTGCTGCTCCGACTTCTGCTCTGACTTCCTCTATGCCATCTGGGCTCAAGGAGTCTAGGAGTCGATGCTCTCCCATCAGGTCTGGAGAGGACTGTCAGATCAGACAGTTTTCGGATCTGAACTTGCCTCTTGGGAGCATGGGTGAGCTCGGCTCCTACATCAGCTTTGAAGCCATCCTCCTTGGTGTTGTGGAAATTTTCTAGTTCTTCGCAACCTGGAGCTTCCTCGGGTCATGGGTGGGGGATTTTTGAAGCGATGAGAAGAGTGCTGTCCCCTCTGGCAGCCCCACTCTCAGATCCAGTCATTCCTCCCCCAAAGGCACCGGTGTCCGTCTCACCACAAATGATTCCACACAGACATGGAGACTCAAAGCCTCAGGATGTCCCAGCAGGTGAATCCCTCTATTCCAAAATCTCTCCAGAATGAAGAGGTCCCTCGCAAGATATTATGCAAGAGGAAGCATCTGGACTTCCCAGAGGAGTTGATCACATCTGAGACAGACCTCGATGAGTCAGAAGGGTCCCCACAGTCACCCTCTGAGGATGTCTCCTTTGCAGACACCCTAGAAATTCTTAAGCAGAGAGGCAGTTGGAAGCCCATCAATACTTCTGATGAGGAGTTTCTCTACCTGAAGGCTTTTGGGTCTCACCCTTCCACCACTTGGGTGTATCCGCCTTTTGATGAACTTAGGAATTAGTTTGTTGAAAGGCATGGGAGTCTCCAGATTCCATGGAGCCTATTCCCCAGAGGCTAAATAAATTCATCACATCCCCCCCAAGGATAAAACCTTCCTAACAGAAGGTGTCCCAATAGATGCTATGGTGGTGGCGGTGGCCACCAAAAAGGAATTGTCCAAGATGTCTTCTTCTGTCCATCCCCCGAACAGAGAGTCACGGAAGATGGACAGATACGGAAAGCATATGTTTTTTTCAGCAACCTTTACGCTCAGGTCCCTGAATTATCTTACAAACTTTATCAGGTTGCAGAGAGATCTCCTGAAGGAGGTAGGAGATACTCTCCAGGGTTCAGTAGCTATGGGGGCATCAGATAAAGTGTCTTCCCAGCTCTTCACCTTGAATTCAGTAGTAAACTCATCCATGAGGCTCATTTCTTATGCAGCTGATGGAGCGATTAGGGCAGCAGGTTCAGGAATTTCCCTTAGGAAGCATTCCTGAATGTGCTTATGTAACTTTGCAGAACCCTTTAAGTCTTCTTTTGTTAATGCCCCCTTCGATGGCTCATCCTTGTTCACACCTAAGGTCAAAGACACACTAACCAGGTGTGAACAGGAAGGAAAAACTCTCTCTGCCATTGGAGTCCATTTTTCTATACCTTCTAGAATTTATCCAAAAGGTCAAAAGAGAGGAAAGATGTGGTTTCAAAAATCCCAGAAAGTTTTTCAAGATACATATGGTGAGTCTTCTCCTAGGGGCAGAGGGGGAAGCAATAATGGAAGACACCAGCCATGCAGAAGGGGTCCACAGAACCAGTGTGACAGAAAATACTTCTTTGGTAAGCACTTTCAGCACTCTTGAAAGGAGGCCCATCTGTTCATCTCTGCAGGCAGTCGAGGGTTGCTTATCCTTGTACCCAGATGCCTGGCTAGAAATAACAAAAGACAAATGGGTACAAAGCATCATATCCAGAGGTTACTCCATACCCTTTTACCTTCCTACCCCACACATGAAAAGCATTCCGGATGTTCCACCCAGTCACAGGAAACAAGCAACCCTAGAAATACAGAAGTTGCTAGAAAAAAGAGTTGTCTAACCAGTCCCCACAGACCAAATAGGATCTGGGACTTACTCAAGGTTCTTTTTAGTTCCAAAGAAAACAGGGGACTGGAGACCCATAGTAGATCTCAGCAGATTGAACAAATCTGTAACAAAGACAAAGTTCTGGATGGTGACACTGCAGTTGATACTTTCCTTTTTGGGAAAAGACAATTGGATGTGCTCTATAGACCTCCAGGATGTGTACTACCACATAAAAATGGACAGGCCATTTAGGAGCCATCTACGCTTTCGGCTGGGAGCCAGTCATTACCAGTTTCGAGCTCTGCCCTTTGGTCTCACTACTGCCCAAAGAATGTTCACCAAATGTATGTCAGTAGTTACGGCTCACCTGAGACGTCTAGGATTCCGAGGGTTTCCATATCTAGACGACTGGCTCCTACAACCACCTCCAAGCATCTACTAACAAAAGCAAGAGACACTACCCTGAGACTCTGCTCCCATTTAGGGATCACAATAAACTACGAAAAATCTGCCTTATTGCCATCTCAACATATCGTTTTTATAGGCGCAGATCTAGATACTACAAAAATGATGGTAAAGCTTCTTCCAGAAAGAGTACAAGCCTTGCAGCTTCAGGTTTCAGTCCTTCTTTTCAAAAGGAAGATTCAAGCAAGGACAGTTTTAAGAGTACTAGGCATCATGGCAGCAGCGATAAATATAATTCCGTTAGCGCGACTGTACATGAGAATATCTATATGTATATACAGATTACCGAATGTGATTTTCGCAAGATGACAACAGCGAAACCTTGACTTCCCAAATGCAAAAGTTTTACCAGGGTAAGTAAACACTTGACCAACATGGAGAAATATGCCCTTTTCCCCACTGTAGTGCGACCCTGGAATTGGTATATGTAGGTGGAGGGATGTGGGGGGATGCAGCCCCCCACACTGGGGGATGTGGGAACATAACCCACCATGTAGGTGGATTTTACATACTGCAGTGTGTTTCCATGCAATTTTGGGCAAGTGTTTATTTATTATGGTAAAACTTTCACATTTGGGAAATCAAGGTTTCAATGTTGTCGTGTTGTGAAAATCACATTTGGTAATCTTTTGAGCTTTCAAACTAGATCCATATATATATATATATATATATATATATATATATATATATATATATATATATATATGGACCTCAGTAGCTACCATATCATGTTTGATTGTCTGATTGTCTACAAGTGACTGGGGAATGGTGTAAACCTCCCTCCATCCCAAACCATACCCCTCATTTACTTCAGTCCACATTGATATTACTTCCATTCTCTGCATAATACTAACAAAAGCAAGATGTCTTCCTGCTCATGCTGTAGAATTTTGCAAAGTTGCTGCAAGTGACTAACAATTTTGAGCAACATTCCTGAAGGCCAGATTATCAAATAGGGTCACTGAGAAAGGGGCATATAGGACTACCATGTTTTTATTTTTTGCAGGACAGTCCTGATTTAAGCAGTCATGTCCTTTGTAAATATGATAAATGGCAAAGATCCTGATATTTTAGGAGAAAAAGTGTTTGCAAAATGTTTTCTGGTTGCTGTCTGACAAGCTAAATATATTTTGAACCATAGTGGAATATTGAGAGATTATGTTTAGATTCTTCCATTATCTACTGTTAACGCAGTAGACTCTGTTCTAGCAGTTAGGGCAGAGGATTAAGGCTCTAAACTGTTAATGAGCTACTTCCTGTAGCAAAGGGTACAGCATTTGAATCCGTTCACTTCAAACTGCCAACTGTGAGACTCTGAGCAAGTCACTTAACAGACCACTGAGCAAGTCAGCTAACCAGGCAGTGCTTCTGGGTTGCACTCGAATTGTCACTTGTGTCTAGTGGGCTTTCCTGGTTAACAAATAGATAAAAAAGTTGTAACTTTCTTGGTAAATACATATACATGTATCATCTTAGATTAAATGTGATCCTTCCCTAAGTATGGCCTAAACCATGTAGATTCTGAGGTAACCAAAGTTTGGAAAACATGCCATCTGTGACTGGGTCATAATTGACAGGCCAGAGAGTTTGTTGGAAAAATCAGTTTTTTTCCCCTGATCTACACTAATCACACTGCTGTAATAATCATTATTTGTGGTAAAGAAAATGACTGCCTTGGTCTTTTCTGTTCTTTCAGAGTCTTTACTCAGTATTTCAATATCATTGCCTACTTGCCCAGTACAGCTTGGACCAAATCTTCTGCCAGGATAATCATACCGCTGTTCTAGAATATCTCCTAAAGTCACCTAGCTTTACTCTTCCTACTTCAGGGCGTATTTCTTCCCTTACAAAAGGGAAACACGTTGTACAGAACCAACCCACTGCTCACTCCTGTTTTTCAGATTTCATTCATGTGAAGAGACAGTCTTTGGGAGGATAACCAAAAAATAAAAATAAAGTACACCTATTTTGATTTAGAGAACAATGATACATTTGGGAAATATTCTAAATAGGAGTAGTCTTTTTGCTTAAGGAACAGCTGTGCACAGTTTTAGAAGCATCATGTGGTTTATAGTGCTGCTGCAAAGGCAATCCCTCTTGTTCCAAGGTGCAGCAGCCTTGAAGTTAGAGATGTAGGACTTGCAATCTGCTACAACAGAGACATAAGGACTTTGCCATCATAATATATGTACTTGAATTAATTGCATGAATGCCATTTTGAATTTTTTTCATTCAAGCAGTATTTGCATCTTGGTAAATATGTATACATGCATCATCTTAGATTAAATGTGACCCTTCCCTAAGGATGGATCTCGCCATACCCAATAGATGCTCTCCTCCAAAAAATGGAAGCCAATCTGCTGGTCCCCTTCCATAAACAAAGCCTACAACAGAAGGAGGAAAGTGGTGCAGAATAAGGTGATGTCCCAGAGACTGGAAAAACTCCCTTATCAGCCTCAACAAAAAGTTGAGATACCTCATCAAATCCTCTAAAGCTAGCTATGAAAACAGAATTGCAGCAGATAGTAAAGACAACCACAAGGCCTTCTATAGTTATGTAAAGAATCTCCACGGCAATACCCAGATTTGCTCTAAGCTACTGCACAATGGTGCCTCTTATACCAAGCCAACAGATATTGCCAGTATACTGGTCGACAGATCCAGTGCCAACTTTACCCCTCTCCCCCCCCAAAGGACCAATCACAATACCAGTAGAGTGTCAGGCACCCAGTATTACTACTGCACAGGTTAAAACAGGTTAAAACAGCACTGTCCAAGGCCAAGAATACAGCTTCTATGGGACCTGACAATATCCCTGGTTGTGTTCTAAATGAACTACAGAGTGAACTGGCACCTCACCTGTGTGCACTGTTCAATCACAGCCTCACCTCTGGCTTTGTCTCTACCAAATGGCGCACTGCTTCAGTCATCCCTCTCCACAAAGGAGGGGCGACTATAGACCCTGGGAACTATCGCCCCATTAGCCTGATGAGTCTGATATGCAAAGCTATGGAACACATCATCGTGGACCTAATAAACAAGGATATATGTAATCTCCAAACTCTGGATCCTACACAGTTTGGTTTTGTGAAGGATAAATCATGCCTGCTCAACTTGGTCGACTTCTTTGAATCAGTCACCAGAGCTGTGGATGAAGGCAAGGTGGTTCATACAGCATACCTTGATCTGGCCAAGGCTTTTGATACCATTCCCCACCCAAGAATCATAGAAAAACTCACTAAGCTTGGCAGCAACCACTATATCACTAGCTGGGCTGCAAACTGGCTCACAGATAGAACCCACAGTGTGAAAGTAACTGACTCCAAGTCAGACTGCTGACTAGTCATGAGTGGAGTCCCACAGGGTTCTGTCCTGGGTCCTGTCCTGTTTGGTATCTACTTATCTGAAGTCCAGGCCAACACGAAGGGACTCTGGCTGACAAAGTTTGCAGATGACTGCAAGTTGGGAACTATTATTAACTCCCCAAGTGATATTGACATCCTACAGAATGGCCTCACTGAGACCAACGACTGGCGTCAGAATCATGGCCTTAAGCTCAATGCCAAAAAATGTGTCATCATCCCCTTTGGGAAAACCCCAGTTCCCATGAATTGCCACATTGATGGTAGTCCACTGAACACAGAAGGCGTTATAAGAGATCTGGGAACACAGGTTGACAGCAACCTCTGTTTCGATCACCACATTGCCACTGTGGTCAGAAAGTCCTTCTATGTTGCACATCTCATTACTTAGGGTTTTGCATCCAGGAAGAAAGAGATCATTGTCTCCCTCTTCTCTTCCCTCATTAGGCCAATCAATCATCGAGTACAATGCCCTATCTGGCATGTACCTAACTAGACACCTGCAACAACTGGAGAGGCTGCAAAAGCACCTCACAAAGAGGATCCTAGGCCTTAAACACTTGTCCTCTATGGACAGACTCAAAAAACTCCAAATATTCTCTGTCTCATATCGCCTACTTAGAGGCAATCTCTGCTTGATGTACAAAGCCATGTTTGATCCAGCTCTGTTAGAAATGCTACATCTAAAGAAATCCCAATCCCCTTGCACCACACGCTCCAGAGACCTCAATATGTGAGAGATGCAACTATATAGCCAAACTGGAGGCTGAGCTCTCTCAATTCAGTACTGGCAAGACCAGTCAGGAGGAGAAGGTAACCACGCACACCACAAACCCAGTCTCACATAGAACTATCACAACTGCAAACCAAACACATAAACACACAAAAACATACTCGGAGGCGCTGATTAAAAATCTACCAAAACAACAGAGGCCTCCAAAGCAGACACCCAAGCAACCACCACCTCAAGACATAGCAAATGCAACACATAGTTCACAAAGTCAGTGTGCTAAACAGTCACAGCCCTTAAGGCCAAACAACATGCCAGACACACTTGTAATAGGTGACTCCATAGTCAGGCACACTGATGTCCTGCTCACCAGACTGAACAAGGAGAGGGTCACAGTAAGCTGCCTGTCGGGAGCTAGAATCCACCACATAACACACGCACTCAGGTCACTCCACAGCAAGTACAAATATGACTCAGTCATTGTACATGCAGGTGTAAACGACCTGAGACGTACCTCCCTGGACTACATGAAAAGAGACATAGAGGAGCTCTCTGATTATGTAGCCCAGGCCAGTATGACCCTGACCCTGAGCAGCATCTTACCCTCACCAAGAATGATGCCACAGTACAAAGACAAAATGATCAGTTTTAACAATTGGCTTAATTACTGGTGTCATTCTAAGGGGATCCAGTGTCTGTCTGCTTGGGATGACATGCTTGACAAGCCACGCTGCTTAAGGGATGGTTTGCACCTGTCACCCTGGGCTTCGGATATTGGCCAAGGCTCTTGCCACCCCATAGTGCCTTTTTAGGCAAGGCTCAAATGACAAACCTACCTCCCTAGAAAACACAAGTGGAAAAAACTAAGGGTAATGCTGCTCAATGCCAGAAGTCTAAACCTCAAGATGCACGCCTCAAGCCCTTCTCAGTATGGAGAACATTGATGTCTGTGCAGTGACTGAAACCTGGTTCAAGGCTCCTGAGAGCACCCCAGCACTATCAGGTTTTACCTCATATCATGCTTTCCGGCCCCAAAACTTGGACAGAACCACAAAAGGAGGGGAGTATCCATTTTCATCAAAGATACCCACACCTCCAGGTTAGTGGCAACGCACGAAGCATTGGAGACTATCCAGGTGCAACTAACCATAGGCGAAACCGCCTTACAGTTTGTAGCATGCTACAGACCACCCTCTCAAACTCAGGAACCCCACACAGCCTTCCTGAAGACACTGGAGAGTATGAATGTCTCTCCAAATACCATCATTTTGGGAGACTTCAACTACCCAAACATAGACTGGGAACATTACTCAAGCCCCAACACTCTAGCCCAAAGGTTCTTAGAATTCATAAACTCAAATGCAATGGAACAACTAGTCACCATTCCCACAAGAGGAGACAATATACTAGACCTGATCATCACAAACATGGGGACAAAATGCTCCACACCGGAAGTACATCCCTCTTTGGTAAGATCAGACCATAAATTAATCTCACTGGAAATCCACATCCCTCCCCCACCCCCTGCACAAAAGACCACAGTGAAGAACTTCTCAAAAGCAAACTTCACACTTCTTAAGACTGAAGTGGTATCTTTCAAGGCCCCTGGGCCAGTGGAAACCACAACCAACACTGCTGAATCCCTTGCAAATGCCTTCTATGGGCACCTTCAAGAATGCATGGATCATGCAATCCCAAATAAAACCAAGACCCATTCCACCAAAGGCAGGCGACCGGTCTGGTGGACCCCAGCCATAAACAAACTTTACAACAGAAGGAGGAAGCTACTACATGACAGAGCAAAATCCCTAAAAGGAAAGGCAACTCTGATCAGTACTAGCAAAAAACTACGATCACTCATAAAATCATCCAAGGCCAACTTTGAGAGAAAAATCGCAAATGACACAAAAGACAATCACAAGGCTTTCTTTAGCTATGTTAGAAACCTGGGTGGAAACTCCCAGATATGCTCAGAGTTAGTCCAAAATGACACAAAATACACTGAACCCACTGACATTGCCAACATTCTGGCAGACAGGTTCAGTGCAAATTTCTCCTCCCCCCCCAAAAGGAGAAATAACTATCCCAGCAGAGTGTAGCCTCCTTAACATCTCAGATGCCCAGGTGAGAGCCGCCCTCTCTAAAGCTAAAAACACAGCATCAATGGGACCGGATGGTGTCCCGGGCTGTGTGCTACGTGAACTCCAAGAGGAACTAAACCCACACATAAGGCTGCTGTTTAATCTTAGCCTTACCACAGGATACGTACCCAAAGAGTGGCGTACGGCAACAGTGGTCCCACTTCACAAAAGCGGTGCTTCTACGAACCCTGGAAATTACCGCCCCATAAGCCTGACGAGCCTGGTCTGCAAAGCTATGGAGAGGATCATTATGGAACTCATAAACAAAGACATTGGGGACCTACAGACATTGGATCCTACCCAATTTGGCTTTGTCAAGGGCAGATCCTGCCTTCTGAACTTGGTCGACTTTTTGAAACAGACACTAAGGCCATTGATGAGGGTAAGGCAGTTCACACAGCCTACCTTGACCTTGCAAAAGCCTTTGACACAATACCCCACTCGGGCATCATAGACAAACTCACCAGCTTAAATGTAAACCCATATGTCACAAGATGGGTTGCAAACTGGCTCAAGGACAGAACCCACAGGGTCAGAGTTGCTGGAGCTATGTCAGACTCTAAACCAGTCACAAGCGGTGTCCCACAGGGCTCAGTCCTGGGACCCCTCTTGTTCGGCATTTATTTTTCCGAGGTACAGGCAAACATAGGAGGATTGTGGCTGACAAATTTCGCAGATGACTGCAAACTGGGCCATAATTGATACTCCAGCGGACACAAACATCCTTCAGAGAGGCCTCATAGAAACGGATAATTGGTGCCAGAGCCATGGCCTTAAGCTAAACACCAAAAAATGTATAGTCATACCCTTTGGGAAAAACAAGGTACCGACAAATTACCACATAGGCGGTAATCCATTAAGTACGGAAGAGGTAATCAGGGACCTAGGGACCCAGGTTGACAGTAACCTCTCATTTGACACTCACATTGCCAAAGTGGTTAGGAAGACCTTCTATATTGCCCACCTTATCATGAAGGGTTTCACATCTAGATCAAGAGAGGCCATTGTGCCCCTGTACTCTTCTCTTATCAGGCCAATGATTGAGTACAATGCCCCATTTGGGATGTATCTCACCCGACACCTGCAGCAGTTGGAAAGACCCCAAAAGTTCCTCACCAAGAGGATAAAGGGTCTTAAACATATGTCATATGCTGCCCGACTGAAAAAACTCCAGCTCTATTCAGTCGCATACCGCCTACTCAGAGGTGATCTGTGCCTGACGTACAAGGCCATGTCCAATCCTGAATTAATGGACATGCTCCACCTCAGAAAATCCAAATCCATCAGAGCCACGAGAACAAGTGACTTAAACCTCAACACAGAAATAAATAGAACGTGCTGGAGGGACAGATTCATAACCCAGAGGCTCCCTGCACTCTGGAACAGAATCCCAGTCCATGTTAGGCAGAGCCCCTCACTGACTCTATTCAAGAGAAATCTCGACGAGTGGATGGGAGATCGTAGGTTTTCCCCGGGGGTCATCTCTTTGTCACTACTAGACAGAGGCATAGTAAACTAAACCCTAAAAGGGCGTAGTATTCTCATACAAAGGGGTGGTGTAAGCCACATACACTCTGGCTAGGCTTATAAATGCCCTAGGGCAGATAGCCTAGTACGAACCTATGAACCTATGAACCTATGAACCTCATTACCACAATTAACAGAACATGCTGGAGGGACAGGTTCATAACCCAGAGACTGCCCATGCTATGGAACAGACTTCCCATACATGTCAAGCAGAACACCTCGCTGACCCTCTTCAAGAGAAATCTTGATGAGTGGATGGGAAACAGAAAATTTACCCCGGGGATAACTCCAGTGGCTCTACTCGACAGATACACTGGGAACTAAGGTCGTGTGGCACTATGCCAGGGTAATCCTATGGCTAGGCTTATAAAGGCCCCAGGGCCTTTAGCCTAGTACACACCTATGAACCTATGAACCTAATTTTAGAAATAGACAGATCCACAGTAATCACTTGCCTAGCAAAGCCAGAGTTACCTTCATTATGCAAAACAACTTTCCCTTTTCATTAGTCTTTAAAATGTCTAAAACTCAAGTGCCTCACAGGCAGAACTATGGCAAATGATACCATTACTTAGTTTATTAGCTTTGTTTACTCTGAAACATAAGGGATGCCATAAATATTTGCTGATTTTCTAAGTAATCTAGAGCGGTACTCACCTTCAAACATACAATCCTTTCCATTTACTTTGGTTTAATCCTGTTGTTTTCTTTCCAACATGGAGATACTCAAATTCATCAGCAAACTTCTAAAGCAAATTCTAAACTTTTGGCAAATGTGAGGCAAGTGGACTTTTTTCAAACTTTTAAAAGCCTGCAGTACTTTCATTTCCATCACTGTGACTCACATTTTCAGCTTCTTCTCTGCCTTTTGAAAACTCCCATCAGTCTGAAATTGGACACTATAGTTCCTGTTCCTGAAAACACCCCTGAATCTATTGTTTCCAGTTTACAACCCATCTCTCTATTGTCTGCATTTTGCAAGTCACTTGAAAAAGTCAGTTTCCTTATGAACCCCCAGAATACACAAAATGGGCTTCTGAATGATGTCCAGGTTTATTTTTGAAATGTTCTAGAGTCCTGCTATCCCTAAACAACCCCATTTACAACAACCTGGGGAATGGAAATCTAATAAAATTAGTATTGGCAGACCTGAGCAAGACTTTGACTTGGTACTTCACCTATTCTGCATAGAGATGTTTGGTAGTTAGCACAGAGTATTAATTCTAAGACCTGTTAATAAGCTGTTTCCTGCAGTGTAGGGTTTGATTCCTTCAGCTTCCGTTTGCATACTGTGTGACGTTGAGAAAGTCATTTAAACTGTGTTCCCAGGTCAGCTCTGTAAAGAAACACATATCCAATGGGCTTACACAGTTAAACAATGAATCTGAATTTTATGAAATGGGCAAAATGAAAATATATTAGTTTTTCTGCTGGACAGGGAGGGTCATTCTACAGTACAAATACTCCATCCATTTAATGTTCACAGAAGTGTCCTACTGGGTTCTCTTATGGGTTCTTTACCCTTTTCATTTTTGTTAGTATAATCTAAGCTCTAATTAATAGCCGTAAATATCAGTTGCATATTCCTTGGTCTGGATATTTCTGAGTCAGGACCATCCGTCTCCAGAATCAGCTCTTCCTCTTTGATTATCTGCTTTCATTTTATGGCTGCTGTATTTGAGACCACTCTAGAAAAAGGAAAGTCTCATCTAACTGTTCAGTGTCCACCCTAGGTTCATAGATTGTTACTAGGCTTTCAGCATAAGAGCTAATCTGATATTGTTAATCCTCATTCATTCCTTACGTGTGGGTATCGGTTCCGACCTTGGAACCGAGCTGGCCTTCTTCCAAGCTCACGTCAGCTACAAACTCTCAAGCTAAAAACTCTTACCCAGAATCCCCCTCTCCCTGTTACCCCAGATTTCGTTTGCCGCATCGCCATTTGGTTGTGTCAAGCTACTTCTCTTGAGCTAAGTACAATATTTTTCTTCATAGTAAATTCTAAAACAGCCTTTTCTCACAGAAAAGTTACTAGATAGTTTTCTCTTACCTTATCGCATTTAGCGACTATCCTTTCTTGAATCCTTTCTATTCCTTTCCTCCTCTTTACAGTGAGTTAATTCCTTTTTTACCATCATTGGTAACCCCCTTTCCTTCTTACCTTTGGGTAATTCTTGTACCATTGCTGGTATTTTTTCTGGGTTTCCTTCTTTCTTTCTATCATGGCAGATGAAAAAAGGTAGTCCAGGATTTAAAAGATGTTTAGATTATGGCCATAAATTACCTACTTCAGATGCACATTCCCTGTGTGACTATTGCTTGGATGTGCCTCATTTAACAGTTGACCCGCCCTGCGGGATTTGTAAGAATTTCTCTAACAGGACGTTGATTGAGATGAAAAATAAATTAATATTGAAGGGGCAACTTAAATCTCCTTTTTCAGAGGCTATTTCTGGGTCGGAGGCTTCAACCACTCCAAGATCCCATAAGAAAAATAGTGATGAACATATAAAGGCCAAGTCTTTTCCTTTGTCCCTGGCTGGGGACCCCCAGGAACCAAGACCCAAGAAAGCTAAGCTTTCCAGTTCAGATTTGACTTCTTCGGCTCCAGCGCTTTCGGTACCTAGACCTTCGGCACCAAGGCCATTGGAGCCATCTGTGACTTTGGCACCGATTAGCGTGCCTTTCCCATATTGGTACCGAGGGACTCCTCAGTTCAGACCTCTTTACCGGCACCGACTGTCCAGTCAATGCAGACTGTCACGACGTCAATGGATTTTCCGACATCCATTGCCTGTTTGGCTCCGACAACTTACCCAACACTGACTACCCTCTCAGCACCGACCATTCAGTTATCAGCACCGATTTATTCACCAACAACCACTTCTGTACCAACCTTTTCGTTGGTGCAGACCATGACTTCGGCACCGATGATTTCCTCAATGCATACACCTGTAGTTCAGTCCTTTACAGCCCCGTTGTTTTCAGTGCAGACCTCCGAGGTGGGCACCGAGCTTGCTCTGTCTTTGGATAGACCTGACTCCCCCTTAGCCGTGTCTGTAAAATCCACTAGAAGCCTCTCTGAACACAACGTCTTGCATCTTGTGGATCAAGTGCTTTTGGCCAGAGGTATTCCACCCCCCAGGACCTATCCTTCTTCAGGAGGTGATCATCCTTTACCAAAGACCCCTACTTATTCTCCTCCTTCATTGCCTTTGAAGCCCCTTGATATAGCACAGTCTTCCTCCTCTATGGTTCCCTTTATGGACCTTACTAAGGAGCCGCAGTTGCCTTTGTGGTAGGAGAGTTTCACTTTGACCCAGGATGTCAGCTGTAGCGTATGTAATTTGGTGTTTCACAGCCATCCAGGGACTCCGAGTCGGCAGGCTGAGCCACTTAGGAGAGGGGTGACTCTTGCCCTGGGCACTCACCCCTCTTCAGGTGGACCAGCCTTCCAGCTAATGGAGAAGGCTCTGGCATCGGTTGGCGATCCTGTGCTATCACTCTCCCTGCCCTCCTCTAGACCACAATGTACACAAGTCGCTCCTAGCAGACACCGGGCACAAGGGCCTCAGGATATACTCCCACAGGAGACCCCTTTTGTGCTGTCTTCCCCAGCTTTTCCCTCTAAGGAAGTTCATCAAAAGAGCTCGTGCAAGAGGAAGCACATGGTCTCCACAGAGGAGTCCCTTACTGAAGACACAGACTTTGATGATGGGGAAGGGTCCCTTTGCTCACCCTCTGAGGTATTCTTTGGTGATATTCTTGAAATTCTTAAACAGTGAGGTGACTGGCAGCCCTCAAACCCAACCTCTGAAGAGTCTGTGTTCCTGGAGGCCTTTTGCGCCCTGCCCCCTACCTCCTGGGTTACTACACCTGCCGACGAACTGGTCCGGCTCGTCGTGCAGCATGCGTGGAAGGCTCCTGACTATGTTGAGGCCATTCCCCGGAGGCCAGATCAAATTTTGTCCCCTCCTGCTACTGACCCCCATTGGTCCAAAGGTCTTCCTGTAGATGCTTTGGTGGTGGCGGCCACAACTAAAAAGGACCTGACGGAAGAAGAAAGCCAGACTGTCCTTCCACCCAACAAAGAGTCCTGGGCTCTGGACAGAATAGGGAAGTGTACTTTTGCATCAGCGACCTTTGCAATCAGGTCCCTGAACTATATGGCACACTTTACCAGGCTTCAAAGAGATTTAATTTCTGAGCTCTCTGAAACTTTGGCTGGTGCTGTGTCTGATAAGGTCCGTGACAAACTGGCCTCTCAGCTAGCCACCACTGAATCGATAGCTAACTCCTCCATGCACCTGATATCTCATGCATCAGAAGGAGCAGCTAGAGTGGCGAGTTCAAGCATTGTTCTGAGATGACACGCCTGGATGCGCTTGTGTAATTTGTAATTTCATGAAACCCTTCAAGGCTTCCTTTCTCAATGCTTCCATCAAAGCCGCTTCATTGTTTGGACCCAAGGTTAAAAGCACACTGGCCAGATGTGAACAGGACGGTAAGACCCTTTCTGCCATGGGTGTCCATTATTCTTCCCCTCAACAGGCTTTCTCCAGAAACCAGAAGAGTGGGAAGATATGGTACAGAAAGTCTCAGGGTCCTTTTCATGACACACAGGCCGAGATCTCCCCTAGAGGCAGAGGGGGAAACTCACAGGGAAGACACCCTTTTTGGGGCAGAGGGGGTCTGCATAACCAAGGTTCCAGGGACTCTTTCCCTGGCCAATCCTACCAGCTCTCCTGAAGAGCGGCCCAACTGCTTTCCTCTGGAAGTGGTTGGGGGTCGTTTCTCTTTGTACCCTTCTGCCTGGCTAACCATCACCATCGATTCTTGGGTACAAAGGATAATAACCAGAGGTTATCATATTCCCTTTGATCTTTGTCCCGCTCCCCCAACAAACTTACCCGACGTTCCACCCAGTCAAAGGGAAGAAGCAGCATTAGAGATATCAAAGCTGCTAAGAAAATAGTCATCCAAATAGTCCCTCCAGACCGGATAGGATCCGGATTCTACTTAAGACTATTTTTGGTGCCAAAGAAAACTGGGGACTGAAGACCAATTTTGGATCTCAGTGTATTGAACAAGTTTGTAAGAGTACAAAAATTCCAGATGGTCACAATACAGTCTATCCTTCCACTTTTGGAAAAAAGATGATTGGATGTGCTTGATAGATCTTCAAGATGCGTACTACCACATAAAAGTGGACAGGCCATCAAGAAGATTCCTTCACTTCCATGCGGGAGCCAGTCACTACCAGTTCAGAGTACTGCCCTTCGGTCTTTCTACAGCCCCCAGAGTGTTCCCAAACTGCATGGCAGTCATCACAGCTCACTTGTGACTACAAGGATTCCAGGTGTTTCCATACCTAGATGACTGTCTCATCCCCGCCCCCACCAGACATCTATTGGAAGAAGCCCTGGCATACTCTCTCCTTGCTGCAGAAAGGCTAGGCATAACCATAAACTGGCAAAAATCCAATCTTACCCCATCTCAGTTCACAGAATTCATGGGGGTCATCTTGAATACAAAGAATTCCAGAGCACAGAATTCTAAGGATAAAGCAACAACTGATCCCAATCCTTTCAAGGGAAAAATCCACAGCTCACTCTGTTCTACAGCTGTTGGGTTCCATGGCAGTCTTCATCACCATTGTCCCCCTGGCCAGGTTTCACATGAGGCTTCTACAATGGCTACTGCTCACCCAATGGTATCCCTTTCAGTACCCTTTTTTAGCCATGATTCGGGTAACTCACAGGTGCAAACAGGATTTAAATTGGTGGATTGCCCACAACCCATCACAATGGTCTCGCCCCTTCTCCCAACAACAGCCCAAGGCTACAGTGACCACAGATGCCTCCCTGATTGGGGGGGGGGGCTATGTCAGGGACAGACAGTCCAAGGTACTTGGTCTGAAATGGAGGCCCATCTGCATATATATCTTCTGGCATTGCGAGTATTCCATCCCCTGCTGCCATCTGGGACTATTGCGATACAATCAGACAACATGGCGGTGGTCTGGTACATCAACAAATAGGGTGGAACCATATCTTACCCACTCTGTCGAGAGGCCATGAGGATATGGCATTGGGTGATGGCTACCAACCGTTTTCTTCTAGCAATGCACATTCCCGGGAGTTCCAATGTGATAGCAGAGAGACTCAGCAGGTGTATACTACAACCTCATGAGTGGTCCCTGAATCCCTTGATAGTGTCAGAGATTTTCAACTGCTGGGGTCTTCCTTGCTGCAATCTCTTTGCGTCCCCGACGAACTACAAGTGCAGCAACTATTTTTCCCTGATTCCCCCTCCGGGACAGTCACCCAGGGACGCTCTAGTCCACGATTGGCCCTTGGGTCTATTTTATGCATTTCCACCTCTCCCCCTCATTCCCCAGTTTCTGAAGAAAGCCCGCCGGTTGAAGAGCAAAGTAATCCTCATAGCACCATATTGGCCTCATCAGATTTGGTTCCCCTTCCTTTGGCCTCACCTGCTAAATCAACCGTGGATTCTCCATCCAACCCCGGGGTTGATCTCCCATCTGCAGAATCTGATGCACCACAACTTGAACAGCCTAAAGCTCACAGCTTGGCTTCTCCAATTCCCTTGATTGCCAGGCGGAATGATCTTTCTTTGCCAGCACGTGACATTCTTATTGCATCTCATAAGTCTTCCACCAGAATTACATATCTCAGCAAGTGGAAAAGATTTACTTTTTGGCTGAAAGAAAAACAGGTAGATCCTTTTTCAGCACCAGTGTCGATAGTACTGGAGTATCTAGCCACCCTATTTCAATCCGGTCTATCTGCCTCTACCATTAGAGTTCATTTGGCTGCAATATCTAATTTCCATGATGGTGTCCAAGACTTCTCTCTTATGTCACACAAATTATGCAAGACTTTCATAAAAGGCGTGAATCATCTAAAATCCCCTTTTAGAGAACCTACTCAACCATGGGACCTGTCACTAGTCCTACAAGCACTGTTTAGAGGAGAAACCAAGCACTGGATAGCTCTAGGATAAAACCAAAGGTTTATTGAAACAAAAACACAACGTAAAACACTTGACGAAACACCGCGTTTTTCGTCTATGCAATATGTAACATAAATGTATGATATAAAAGGTTGATTCATGATAGTAGGAAAATGTTTTAATTATGGAGTCAGTCATTATTTTACATCATGCATTTATGTTACATATTCATGAGATGTAATTCCATTGGATGATTTGAACTTTTTGCCAGCATATATATATGTTTTTAACTTGTTTCCTGTTGTCTGATGAAGTCTGTTGCATAGACGAAAAACGCGGTGTTTCTTCAAGCGTTTTATGTTGTGTTTTTGTTTCAATAAACCTTTGATTTTATCCTAGAGCTGTCCGGTGCTTGGTTTCTCCTCTAAACAGTGCTTATCGTTTGGTTATTTGTTTTGGGTTTGCACTGTTCTTCTACTTTTTGTGTTTACTAGTCCTACAAGCTTTGACAATGCCACCTTTTGAACTAGCTTCTTCTTGTGACCTCAAATATCTGTCATGGAAAACTTGTTTTTGGTCGCCATTACTTCTGCCAGACATATCTCTGAGCTTCAAGCCTTATGCATCAAGAGTCCACATTTTATCTTCACAGAGATAGAGTGTCATTGAGAACTAATCCTTCCTTTCTGCCAGAAGTGATCTCTGAAATGTCCATTAATCAAACCATTGAATTGCCAGTTTTCTTCCCCAATCATTCAAACAAAGGAGAGTATTGCCTACATACCCTAGATATTCACAGGCAACTTCGCTTCTACTTGAACAGGATTAAGGCCTCTAGTAAATCAGACCAGTTATTTTTGGCCTATTCTGGACCTAGATTAGGATGTGCTGTTGCTAAGGTCACATTGGCTAAATGGTTGAAAGACTGTGTGATCTTCATTTATAGACAACGTAATATTCCATTACCTACTACCATAAAGGCTCATTCTACAAGGTTGGTGGCAACTTCTGCTGCCTTCCATGCCAGAGCTTCTATACATGACATTAATGCAGCTGCAACTTGGGCTACCCCTCATACCTTCATCAATCATTACAAATTGGATTTGGCCTCCAGGGGAAGAGCATCTTTTGGTTTTATGGTGCTCAGGAATGTCCTTCCATGAGAGCCTCCCAGGAATAAAGGTAGCTGGAGATTCTGTCCCACACATAAGGAATGAACGAGGATTAACAATATCAGATAAAGAAGTTATGTCTTACCATAACGTTCCATCTGCATTGTTGATCCTCCTTCAGTCATTACGACCTTCCCTCCTTCCCCCTCCTGTGGCTTCTAGTGGATCTCACCATCCAGTTCTATTAGGTCATTTGACCAGAGGTAGCCTCTACCTTCTTTTGACTTGCAAACTTAATCTGAGGTAACAGGGAGAGGGGAATTCTGGGTAAGAGTTTTTAGCTCGAGAGTTTGAAGCTGATGCGAGTTTGGAAGATGGCCAGCTCGGTTCCGAGGTCGGAACGAATACCCACATGTAATGACTGAACGAGGATCAACAATACAGATGAAACGTTATGGTAAGACATAACTTCTTTTTTTAAGCCTAGTCAAGTTACCAAAATATTGCTGACATGTGTCAGTTCCTCAATGAATTTTAAACTTACTATATAGGTTTATACACATCAAGATCTCACAAGCTGTCCCTGTCCATTAGGGTCATAGGTGCCAAACTGGCATAAACTTGTGATTTCCCATCAATTGGTCCAATTTACATTTAAGGGTTAGGGATGAACTTTGTTTCACATGGATGGAAAGCCTGTTGCAGAGAAGGGGTAATCTTTGTGACACATTCTAATCCCGCCAACATGTCCTGTTTATGTTGCAGATGAGGTTTAGGTCCTTGGATCAGGTATTTGCGATGCTAACTGTTTTGCAGATATGCAAAAGATCTATCAGTGCAGAATCAGCAGATGCCATGCATCAGACTGAGCACAGGGATAGAGCTTTGAGATGGCCCGCATACGACTTGTTTACTCTCTGTATTATTTTGGTGAGGAACCCTTGTGGTCTCTTAAGCTGTTCCAAGTGCCTGCTCAGATACACACTGAATGGTGCATTGTACTCTTGACTGGTCTGATAAGGGACGAGTAGAGTGAAACAATGACTTCCTTGGATCTGGATGCCATGCCCTTACTTATAGGTTATGCAACATAAAATGACTTTTTCACCACAGTGGACACATGGTGGTCAAAAGTCAGGTTACAACATGTGTTGGTGGTCAAAAGTCAGATTACAACATGTGTTCACAGATCCCTGACTACTGTATATACTTTTAGGGGTGTATTATCAAAGGTGCAATTTCCAGGGGTGGCCATCTTTCCAAAGGATATTATTATGCATTTTTTCACATTGCATTTTAATCCATTGCTCTGGCACCAGTTGTTTGCCTATGTCAGGCCCTCTTGAAGGCCTCATTTAACTTTATTTGAGTTCTACTGCATTATTTTTGCTTTGTTTTGAACTTTAAATCACTTTAAAGTACTATGTTTGGCTTAGATTTTGGTGTCACTCCAAGAGGGTATAGTATTTGTCTGCCTGTGAAAATATGAAATACCCATCAGGTCATTTACACACGCATGGATTATGATGGAATCATACTGGTAAGAGGTGCAGTGACTTGAGTGCATCTGTGATCTGTGGATCCTGACCCCTGACAGCCAGCTGTCTGTGACTCTCTCCTTGCTCAGCCTGGTGAGTGGCACATCTGTGTATGTCACAGTAGAGTCTCCCATAGCTAAGATATGCTGTTGTTTGGTGGTTTGTCCTATGGGGTTAGAGGCTGAGACACCTTGTGATGACACAGTACGTGTTTTGATGCATGTTGTCTTAGCAGGATGCTCTGTAGGTTGCTGAGTATACTTGTTGTGTGTGTGTGTGTGTGTGTGTGTGTGTGTGTGTGTGTGTGTGTGTGTGTGTGTGTGTGTGTGTGTGTGTGTGTGTGTGTGTGTGTGTGTGTGTGTGTGATATGTCTGGGAGGTCTTTGAAGTTTTAGATTACATATATGAGCCTTGGCAAATGTGGGTCTATGTGTCTGGTCCATAATACAGTATATGTAGTGGGTGTGTCATTGACAACCTGTTTAGTGTTGTTTGTGTTGGTAAGTGAGAGCCTTGCCTCAAGTGAAATTGTGTGACTATATTTCTGTCGTACTGTATCAGTTTTCTTTAGAATTAGGTGCTAGGATGCCTGTGCTTATGATGTGTAGATACCAGTCACTAACATGACACTTGGTGGGAAAGTGAATGTTCATCTTTGATATTCAGGTTGACTAAGGTGGGCACCAGCTAATCCTAGGCCAGATGAAGGAATCACACGCAACTTGTCACTAATATGCATCATGCTATATTGCAAAATGGTGGTCTAGCGGACTCAGATAACTGACAGGCTAGGATGGGAATGCCAGAGTCTCAGAACACTGCCAAGATAAGTCTGTTCATAGGTCAAGTGCATTGATCCTTGTCATGGTGGATGTGGGAAATAGTCCCTCTAGTCACTGAAAGGTTGGCTGTGGGAATGGAAGAGATCTGCAGCCATTGCCAGAACTGGCACATGTGCTCCACAGTACTTTTTATAATATTATTGGTAGCAGTATTAGTCTAATGAGATTAGGGCAAGAGGATTTGACAAAGTAGCATTCAACATCCTGCTCCTTTCACTTGGTGTAAGACATGGGTAAGGAACTTGTGATAGGTATAACTTCATGAATGCTAAGTGATATGTATCCCATCAACAAACTCTCTCAGAAGGAAATTCAGAGTGGCTGTAATAATGTTCGTGCTTATAACAAAAGTGCATATATTCTACCAGACTGTCAAAATATACCATCTGATGTTGTCAATCTTCATTCATTCTTGACTGATGGGTTCGGTTCCGACCTCTTGGTACCGACTTGGTCGTTAGACATAGCTCGCGCCAGCCAAAAACTCTTGAGCTTAGGCTCTACCCACAATGCAACTCTTCCCATTACCTCAGATCTCATTTGCCATGTAGAAAATTGGATGCGTCAGCCGATGCTTTCATCTAAGTGCTTTACATTTCTTCTTTCTAAACCCTTTTTGCTTAGAATTTTTTGCTAGAAAGTTTCGCAACATTATTGTTAAGTGAGTGAATGTGTTTCTGATTCTACTCATCCTCCTTTTACCTTTTGGTAACTCTTTTTACCATCACTGGTATCAGGCCTCGCCTCCTCCCTACTTCTATTACCGTTAGTAATCTTTTATACCATTGTTGGTATCCTCTTTTTCTTCTTTTCCCTCTTTTTCCCTTTACCTGTTTGAGCATTTTCTTATACCATTGTTGATATATTTAAAAAACAAACAAACAAACAAAAACAACTATTCCTTTCCTGTCCTTCCTCTCTGTTGTGTGAGAGTGTGTGTATGTATATATTAGTGACAAACTAACCTTTTCAATATGGCAGAGAAGCAAAAGAGGACATCTGGATTTAAGCAGTGTCAAGACTGTGGCAGAAAGTTGCCCAACTCTGATGGGCATCTTTCCTGCATGTATTGTTTGGGTGCCCCTCAGCTGGATGTGACTTGTACTATTTGTCAGGGCTTTAGCGCCCATACTTTAACTGAAAGGCATGACAAACTTATTTTGAAAGGCTTATTAAAATGCCCTTTTACTGAAGCCCTTTCTAAGGCAGAGACTTCAAAATCTCCTAAACCTGAAGAAAAGAAAAGAAAAGAGGCCATTCTGTACCAACCTCCCCTATGGCACATGAATCTAAGTCACAAAAAATGCAGGTTCCAATGGTTTCCTCGGAACCTAAAGCCAAGGTACCAAAATTGACAATAACGTCACCTACAGCACAGAAACAACTAAGTCCTCATCGATGCCAACAGTCATTGAACCAGTTCAGACAAAAATTTCTTCAGCACCGACCACTACTTAGGTGCTGATGACCTCTTCAGCACTGACAATAGTTTCTGTTCAACCTCCAGTATTATCTCATTCAGTTCCACAATCCCCATCCGTACATCAACCTATGGTGCCAAAAGTCGATTTACCAGTTATTCCCAGGACTAGATATTCCCCTTCATTGTACCCCTTTCTGGGTCAGAAAGCAAGCCCCTTTATAAATAGGCCTGAGACTGCTTCAGGAATGTCAGTCCATTCCTCCAGGAGTCTATCAGAATTGGACATAATCAGATTAGTGGATCATCTTTTGGCAGCCAGAGGCCTCCCTGCACTGTCACAAACCTCTCTCCCACCTGGAGCTGAGGCTTATTCTCCAAGGACTCCACCAGTTTATCCTCCTTCAACCTGATTTCAGGGTTTGGAGCCCCCCCCACTTCTTTGCTCCTGGTGCCAGTTACCTCGGTGCCAATGATGGATCTCACCTCAGTACCAGAGTCAGCTCTGTGGTCTTTGGCTCCTTCAGATCTGATGCACACCCGGGACTGTTGTTTGGATGTCAGCCCCAAGATCCTTGGACTGGTGCTGGTTATTTCCATGGTGCCGTCTACAGCTCTCGTGGCCATGGCAGTTTCGAGCCCTCTCTTGGCTCCTACTCTGGGTGACAGTTCATCGGAGTGGGATGTGATGCCGGTTCCGAGGTTGTTTTTCTCGGTTCCGGGCTCCCATCCCTCTTTGGGCAGGCCTGTCTTCCAGATTATGGAGACAGCTTTGGCCTCAGCAGGCTCCCAGCTGGTTCCATCCTCATCGGAGTGCCATATTTTTATTTCCTCTGGGTCACAGCTGTTGCAATCTGCTATGTCAGGACAGTGGGCACAAGAGCTGCAAGACACCCCAGTTCAGGGTCCCCCCTCTTCATAGTCCTCCTGAAAACCTCGCCCTGAGGAGCCACCCTGTAAGAGGACATGCAAGAAGAAGAACCTGGATTCTCCTGAAGAATCTTTCACTGAAGACACAGATAGCGATGAAGGGGAAGGGTCCCCACGGTCACCCCCGGAAGATGTCTCCTTTGGAGACATCCTAGAAATACTAAAACAGAGGGGTGATTGGAAGCCCTCAAACCCATCCTCTGAGGAGTCTGTGTTCTTGCAAGCTTTTCTTGCCCACTCTTCTACTTTTTAGGTGACCCTGCCCACTGACAACCTAGTTAAGTTGATCGTTCAGCGAGCATGGAAGGCTCCTGACTCCATAGAGCCTATTCCCCAGAGACTGGATACAATTATTTCAGCCTTGGAGAATCAGTCCCATTGGTCTAAGTGTCTAGTAGTGGATACCATGGTGGTGGCAGCAGCCACAAAAAAGGAACTCACTGAGGAGATTTCAGCTATCCATCCTTCTAACTAAGAGTCTCGGATGATGGATAGATTTGGGAAGTGGGTCTTTGCTTCATCGACCTTCGCTATTCGATCCTTGAACTTCTTGGCACATTTTACCAAACTCCAAAGGGATCTGATAACTGAGCTTTCAGATACCCTTGCAGGAGCAGTATCTGATGGGGTTCGAAATAAAGTAGCCTCTCAGCTTGCCATCCTTGAGTCAATTTCAAATTCATCCATGTGGCTTATTGCTCATACAGCCAAAGGGACGTCTAGTGCAGCAGGTACGGGCATTGCTATTAGTCTGGATGTGCTTGTGTGATTTTGCTGAACCCTTCAAGTCTTCCTTTATCAATGCTTCTGTTGATGATACTTCATTGCTTGACCCAAATGTCAGAGACACACTCGCCAGGTGTGAAAAAGACAGAAAGACCCTTTCTGCTATGGGCATTCGTTTTTCAGCTCCTCAACGGCCTTACTCCAGGAATTAGAGGAGTGAAAAAATGTGGTTCAAGAAAACCGAAGGGCCTTTTCGGGATGCATGTGGCGACTATTCCACCCGGGGCAGAGGGGGGGGGTTCTTCTGGAAGACGTCCCTCCCATGGAAGTTGGTGTCTGCTTAACCAGGGCTCCAGAGATTCCTTTCCTGAACAACCCTATCAGCGCTCCTGAATGAAGGCCCAATTGCTTACCTCTAGAAGCAGTTGGGGGAAGTTTCTCTCTGCACCATTCAGCCTGACTTACAATAACCTCAGATACCTGAGTGCAAAAAACAATTACCAGAGGCTACCATATTCCCTTCAATCTTTGCCCAAAGTCCTAACAACAAATCCCTGATGTTCCACCCAGTCAGAGGGATCTAGCAGCACTACAGATTCAAAAGCTGCTTCAAAAAAGAGTCATCCAAGTAGTCCCACCAGCCCAAATACAATCCAGATTCTACTTAAGATTCTTTTTAGTGCCAAAGAAGACAGGGGAATGGGGACCAATCTTGGATCTCAGCCTACTGAACAAATTTATACAACAGAAAAAAATTATGGATGATCACAGTTCAGTCAATCCTTCCCTTCCTAGAAAAGGATGATTGGATGTGCTCTACAAACCTTCAGGATGTGTATTACCACACAAAAATGGATAAATGTTCCAGAAGGTATCCCTGCTTCCAGCTAGGAGACAGTCATTACCAATTTCGAGCACTGCCCTTCGGTCTCATCACAGCCCACAGGGTGTTCACCAAATGTATGGCAGTCGTAGCAGCTTATCTGAGACTACAGGGATTCCACATGTTTCCATATCTAGACAACTGGCTCCTCACTACCACCTCCAGACATCTACTGCTTTATGCCATGGACTTTGCGCTACATCTTGTTGACACACTAGGCATTTCAGTCAACAAAGAGAAGTCATAACTGACTCCCACACAGCATCTGAAGTTCATCGCAGCAAGATTAAAATAGTAGGCTGTGTAGCCTTCCTTCCTCTCCACAGACTGTTGAAACTCAGAAAGCAGCTTTAGGTAATCATCTCCCAAAACAGAGTTCCTGCTCATCTGGTACTACAAGCACTGGGATCCACAGCAGCGACAATAACGTTAGTTCCCCTAGCAAGGTATCACATGAGGCTGCTTCAGTGGGTCTTGGCATCACAATAGTCAATTCTAATGCATCCCATATCCCATCCAGTCTTGATAACAAACTGCTCCAAGAAGGATTTATCTTTGTGGATGAAACCAGAAGACAATCTATGGGGTCCTTCCTTTTCCCCCTCTCAGTCCAAGGCTGTAGTGACCATGGACACTTTCCAGATAAGGTGTGGAGGCATTTTCTGGGACACACTGTTCAAGGCACTTGGTCCCCACAACAGGCCAGTTTGCACATCAACATTCTAGGATTGAGGGCAGTGCTTTTAGTATTGCAAGCATTTCAGGCTGTCCTTCCTTTGGAGACAATTGCAATCCAATCAGACAGCATGTCCATAGTCTGGTATATCAACAAACAGGGGGAACCAGGTCTTACCCTCTATGTCAGGAAGCTCTAAGGATTTGGCAATGGGCATTCTCTTCCAACTGCTTTCTGATAGCAACGCATATCCCGGTGAACTCCAGTGTGAACGCAGACAAACTGAGCAGATATATCCTCCTGCCTCATGAGTGGTCTCTCAATCCCAATGTAGCGACCAAGATCTTTCATCAATGGGCCAGCCTTGCTGTGACCTGTTCACTTCTCTCATAAACCACAAATGCAGCAGTTACTTTTCCCTAATCTCCCCTTGCGGGGAGTCCCCAAGAGAGGCACTTCTTCTTGATTGGCCCCCGGGACTGCTGTATGCCTTTCCCCCAATTCCACTGATCCCCAGTTTTTGAGGAAAGCCCAATGGTGGAGAAGCAAAGTGATTCTCATTGCACCATATTGGCCCTGTCAAGTCTGGTTTCCCTTTCTTTGGCCTCATCTGGTTCACTGCCAGTGGACTTTGGACCAAGCTCCGAACCTACTTTCTCACCATCAGGGTTTGGTGCATCCCAATCTTTAAAATCTCAAGCTGACAGCTTGGTTTCTCCAATTCCAGTAAAGTAAATGCCAGGCAGAATAACTTGTCCTCTCCAGTGAAAAGGATACTTCTGGCCTCCCGTAAACCATCCACCAGGAAACTTTATCTTGACAAATGGAAAAGATTTTCAATTTGGGCTACTGCAAGTCACATAGACCCTTTCTTGGCATCAGTTGACAAGATACTGGAATATTTAGCCACCCTGTTTGAAATGGGGGCTTCTACGTCTACAATTTAGCGTTCACTTGGCTGCCATTTCAAATTTTCAAAATGGTTTTGATGACCATTCCTTGATGTCTCATCATCTATGCAAAATTTTTCTTAAAGGCGCTCTGCATTTAAAACCCCCTTTCAATGACCTTGTAGCACCATGGGATTTGACCTTAGTCTTGCTTTGAGCCAGCAGCCACTTGCAACATCAAGTTCCTATCTTGGAAGACTCTCGTCCTAGTAGCTATCACATCTGCTAGGAGAATTTCAGAATTACAGGTTTTATGTATAAAATATCCATACATCATTTTCTACAAGAAAGAGTGTCACTCAGAACCAATCCCGCCTTCCTTCACAAAGTGGTATCAGAGTCTAATATCAACCAGTCCATAGACTTACTGGTTTTCTTCCCAAAATTTAAGAACAAAGAAGAGTACTGTCTACATTTGTTAGATGTCCACAGACAATTATGTTTTTACTTGGACAGAACAAAATCTTCTAGAAAATCAGACCAACTATTTCTATCATTTTCAGGACCCGGATTGGGCAAGCCTACATCAAAGGTCACCCTGTCAAAATGCTAAGAGACTGTATTACCTTTATAAACAACCAGAACAAACTCAAGTTGTCAACTACTGTTAGGGCTCATTCTACAAGATCTGTTTCCACTTCACCTGTCTTTCATTCCAGAGCTTCTGTGGAAGACATATATGCAGCTGCAATTTGGGCTACTCCACATACCTTTATTACTAATTACAAATAAGACATGGCTTCCAGGGGAGCAGCATCCTTTGGCTCAATGGTGCTCAGGAATATCCTTCCTTAGGGCCTCCCAAGATCTAAAGTAGCTAGGAACTCTGTCCCATCAGTAAAGAATGAATGAAGATTGACAACATCAGATAAAGAAATGATGTCCTTACCATAATATTCCATCTCTGTTGTCAGTCTTCATTCATTCTTGACATCCCACCCTCCTGCCCCCTCAAAAAGACTCCTGGAGGTCTGGACCTAGTCCTGGGATTTTTAGGGTTATACCTTAGACAGGGCTTCTGCATTTTCTTAAATACTAGGCAAACTCGATCTGAGGTAATGGGGAGAGGGGCATTGTGGGTAGAGCCTTAGCTCAAGAGTTTTTGGCTGACACAAGCTATGTATAACAGCCGAGTCGGTTCCGAGAGGTCGGAACCGAACCCATCAGTCAAGAATGAATGAAGGTCGACAACACAGATAGAACATTATGATAAGAACATAACTTCTTTTTTTCCCTAAATTTTGCAAATTTGATAGCCTAGCATCTGTCTACACTGTTTTTTCCCCCTCTGAAATTCTAAATTATACTCTTATATTAAATTTTGCTTGTCTGAATATATGGAGCCTTCCTTGTGATATTACACTCTGACATATAGGACATTTCCCCTGTTGAACTGTGTCTTTACTATAATTATACTGTTTCTTTTTTCATCTGATATGCTAGATTGTACTCTTATATTATGTAAATCTCATATGTCTGAATATATGGAGCTTTTCTCCCCGGGCCTCCGCTAAAAATGGGCATATACCCAGTTGGACTTTCCCGGTCAACAAATGTAAAATAAATAAATAAATAAAATGCTTCTTTGAATCTGGTAACTGAATTACTCTAATAAACATGGGGAAATTTTGAAAAAGTTAAGGTTTAGCACATTTGATTTATTGCTTACACCATTAAGTTAGTTCGCCTTTCCTCACTGTGCATGTCCTGTAGTGAATTTTGCATATGGATTTAGTTGAATCTCAAAGGCTAAAACAAAATATTGTAATATCTGATAGCATGCAAAGTTAAAAATCATTAAATAAAAAAGTCAGTGTCAAAGTGATGCATACAGTAAAAATTCATGGAGATACTGGTGAAGTTATTCAAACCGCATGATGCATCCAGTACCATGCAATGGCATCTCCACCAGTCTGGCAATTCCAGCTGCCCTCCTCTTCTAAGCACAAATAAATGAAGGCCTTTTCACCTGAAAAGAAACATCACTGCAGATCTTTCCCACCACCAGTATGACCATGAGGAGCACCCATACCAAAATCTAAAAAAAATCTTGTAGAAAAAAAAATGATTTTGTCAATTCCGTTAGCAGTTACCAGTGAAAGCATAGTAAATGAGTGTGTCTTATACGTTCATAGGTTCATAGAAGGTTACTAAGCTAAAGGCCCTAGAACCCTTACAAGCCTAACCATATTTATACTGAGTTGCCCCAATTTTCGGTGGTTAGATGAGCGAAGTTCGCAGAGGTAAGGGTCTATGGTAGTTAATAATGACTTCCTCTGTCCAGAATGGATATGGGCATCACCCCAGGAGTGAATCTGCAGTCACCCATCCGTTGTATTTGAATAGGGTTAGAGAGGAGGTCTGTTTTACATGAATTGGAAGCTTGTTCCTGAGAAGTGTCAGTCTCTGGAGAAGTATCTATCTCTCCAGCATAACCTGTTCATGTCAGATGCTAGGTTACGATCCCTGGAGCGAGTGACCCTCGTGCAGTTTGATTTATGAATGTGTAGCATTTCCATCAGGGCTGGGTCAGAGTCTGCCCTGTAAGCCAGGCACAGGTCACTCCTTAGCAACCTGTAGGAGACAGAATACAGTGACAGGGCATTCAATCTATCCATGTAAGACTTGTTTTGTGTATCCTGTAATTTCTTAGTGAGAAACCTCTGTGGTCTCTCCATTTGTTGCAGGTGTCTGGTGAGATACATGTAAAAGGGAGCATTGTACTCAATTATTGGCTGGATGAGGGTCGAGTATAATGGAATTATAACATCCTTAGGTCTAGATGTGACACCTTTACTTACAAGATATGCCACATAGAATGGTTTCCTTACCACTGTGGATACATGGTTGTCAAAGTTCAGATTGCTATCAGCCTGATCACATACCACTGGGTCTACACTTATGTTGGTGCTGTCTATAATGTCATTAGCAGGGATGTCAGCTTTCCCAAAGGGAATAATAATGGATCTTTTTGCATTCAGCTTTAATCCGTGGCTTTGGCACCAGTCATTTGTCTGCCTTAACCCTGTCTGCGGTATATTAACATTGGTGGAGGACTCAATCATTGCTCCCAATTTGCAGTCCTCAGTGAACTTGGTCAGCCACAGGCCATCCAAGTTTGCCTGGACTTCTGAGAAACAAATTCCAAACAGTAAGGGGTCCAGCACAGAACCCCGTGGTATGCCACTGGTGACTGGTCTTTTGCTAGAGATGAAGTCACCCACTTTGACAGTATATGTCCTATCGGTGAGCCAGTTGGCTACCCATCTGGTAATGTGGGGTTAATTCCCAATTGGGAGAGTTTCTCTGTAATACCTGACTGGGGGATTGTATCAAATGCCTTGGCTAGGTCAAGATAGGCAGTATGCATTGTCTTTCATTCATCCAGGGCCTTAGTGACTTTCTCAAAGAAGTCAACGTATTTAACAGGCATGATCTACCTTTAATGAGTCTGAACTGGGTTGGATCCAGAGTTTGGAGATTGCCTATGTCCTTGTTATTAAGGTCCATAATGATTCTTTCCATGGCCTTGCAGATGAGACTAGTCAAGCTTATGGGCCTATAATTCCCAGGGTCGGTTGATGGTCCACCTTTGAGCATTACTATTGCTGTCCTCCATTCCACCGGAACATAGTCAGTTTGCAGGCTGTGGTTAAACAGGGATCCAAGTAGGTCTGCTACATCATGTGTTAAGCTGTTTAAAAGGCACCCTGGTATGTTGTCTGATCCCACTGATGTTGTGTTTTTGGCTTGGAGAGCGCTGAGATGACCTGCTGTCTTGAGATAATAGGCCGAGGAATGGTGGCAGATATACTTTTGGGGATGACTGAAAGGGACAGGGGGTGACGTTTGCTCCAAATCTGTCAGTTAGCAGGTTGGCTATAACACAACCAGTTCAGCACACAGCTGGGCATTCCCTTTTAGATATAGGACATAGTTAATGAATGTTTTGTGATTATCCTTTGCTAGGGAGGCTATTTTTGATTCATAATTGGCTTTGGAGGACTTGACAAGATCTCTAATTTGTTTGTTTAAGTAAGAGAGGGATTTCTTCCTCTGCTGAGCCAGTCCCCTCTTGTTCTTGTACATTAATTTCTTTCTGATGTCGTATAGCCTGTTTATACTAGGGGTACACCAGGGTGGCTTGTTTTTTGGCAAGACCTTGTTTTAATCCAGTCAGGTACAGCCGGTTCTATACAACTGCTTAAGTTGTTATTTAGAGCATTGGTTTACACCTCTGTATAGGAGTCCATGTTGTCTGCATTCGAGGGGGCTTTGAAACTTCTTATATCATCATGTAGTAGGAGGTAGTTTGTCTGAAAAATTATTAAGCGTTTTTGAGCTTGATGGGGTATCTAGTCTTCTAATTATATTGGACAAGACTGATTGATTGTCTAGTCTTACCAAGGAGGGCATCACATGGGGGGGGGGGTGCAACGCTCTCCCATGTTAGTGAGTACTATGTCCTGGACATTGGAGCCTCTTGTGGATGTGCTGAATAGCTGTTCCAGAGCATTTGCATTGACAAAGTCCAAGAACCTCTGAGCCAACATGTTTGTGGTGATGTATGTTTCCCAGAAAATGGCAGGATAATTTAAATCACCCATGAGTAAGGTGTTGAGCTGTATGGCAAGTGACTCCAGTAAGTCCAGGTATGGGGTATGCTTTTCCTGTTTCATGGTGGGGGACCTGTTATTCTGGCAACAATGTTGATTTATGCAAAAGTTACCCATCATGAGACCCAGTCTGTGTGGATGACATATCTCCTTGCTGAATGACAGAGATGACAGATAGATTACTTGCCAAAACACTGCTTAATCATTCCAGTAATTCTTTTTTAATACAGATTAGAAATTCACAGGAAACAACAGGTTCTGGAGGTAAAAACTGGTGATTTCTGCAGCCCCAACTAGCTTAGGCTGAAAACACTATAACACAGGAAGAGCAATCACTTGCAGATAGAGAAAGGTTGGTGGACAGTACTAACTATTTAAGGACAGCAGGGGGTAGGAACATACCAAACACAAATAAAAGAAAAACAGGCTGCAATGATAGCACTCTCCCCACCTGATATCGGTAGATACCACTATTAAAATTATAATAACCACTATAGGAATTGTCTATATGTAAGTTTCTTGTCCAAGAACCTGTAAGACAAAAGAAAAGAGAAAACACAAGCAATAATAATATTATACTTGAACTTCCCTGGAAACATCACTTGTGGTACAGTAGTTTCAGGTAACTTTTTGGCAAATCTCAGGATCACTGGATGGCTCAATGAGATTAAACATGGAGTCACCATCAAATGTTAGAGAAGACTGAGACAATAGGAAATTTGGTCCTGAAAACCAAAGGGAATCTGCAAACTTGGCAGCTGGCGTTGACCTAGTGGCAAGATCTGCAGGATTCAACTCAAATGGAACATAATGCCACTGTACAGGTTTTCTTGACTTTCTTACACATTCCACTCAGTTGGCTACATACACATAGAATCTTCTAATGGTATTATGTATGTATCCCAAAATGACTGTCGATGTAGAATTGAATGGCATCAATGTCAATATCCATCTCAGTTTGCAAGAAGTCTGCAATTTCTGCAGCTAATGTTGCCCCACACAGCTCAAGTCTAGGGATGGTGTGGAGCCAGCTTGGCCTTTCCTAACACAAACAAAGCCCATGCTTGGTTGTCCAGAAGAATCAATTTACCTTAAGGTGCATAACTGCTGCAATAGCTTCTGTGGATGCATCACAGGAAATATGAATCTCCTTTCTTATACTATCAATGAGGGAACAACAATAGTAACAGCATGGAATGTGAAGCTGTTCCAAGGCCTTAAGGGATTCTTTCCACTTTTCCCACCTCAGCTGTAAGTCCATTGGCAATGGGGAATCCCAATTTATAATACTTTCAGTGAGTTGTCTAAGTATAAATCTTCCTTGTACAGTGACCGGTGTCACAAAGCCTAAGGGTCATACAGGCTATTCACAATTAAGAGAACCTCACACTTGGTGAATGGCTTTTCTGTAGTTGAGACCCATAAGGTGAATGTGTCTGAATTCACATTCCAGTGTAGACCAAGGCTTCTTTGTGTGGGCAACGAGTCTTTGGCTAGATCCAGATTCTTCACGTCTAGTGCATAGTCCTTGTTTGGGATCAAAAGCCTTCATAACCTCACGGTTGTTAGATACAATCTTGTAAAGTCTTAAATCAGCCTGCAACAAAAGCTGTTGGGATCTTTTCAACAAATCAGTGGCTTCCTTGGCTGTAGGAAAGGACTTGAGGCCATCATTAACACAAATGTCTCTTTCTGTGAATTGTCGGGTGTCAGAACCAAACTCTGTTTCACCTTCCTTAGCTGTTTTTCTTAGTCCATATGTTGGTACAGCTGGAGATGGGCTATTACCAAAGATATGAGCCCTCATGTGGTACTCTATGATGCTGTCATTGAAATCATTGTTGCGATGCCATAGAAATCAGAGATCATTTCTGTGGTCTTTTTGAACAATGAAGCAATGAAACATCTGCTGAATACCTGCCATAACTGCAACAGGTTCCTTCCTGAACTGCACCAGCACTCCAGTGAGGATGGTGGTGGTCAAATTAGGACCTGTAAGAACATTATTTAGAGAAATATCTTTGAACTGTGCACTTGAATTAAAGACATCTCTAATCTGTCCTGGCTTCCTCGGGTGGTAGACTCCAAAGGATGGGAGATACCAGGACTGTTCACCTTTCTTCAGTGGTGGAGCGGGTTCTGCATGATTATTGTCCAATATCTTCTGCATGAATGTCACAAAGTGATCTCTCATGTCAGGTTTGTTTCTCAATGTCTTCTTGAGTGAGATAAACCTACACATAGCTTGCTCCCAGTTGTTTGGAAGAATAGCTCTTGGACTGCAGAAGGGTAAAGGACCTGTCCAACTACTGGAAATGTCCTTAGCAAATTCATTGTCCATCAACTTAGTGAACTCCTTGTCTTCAATAGAGGGAGCTACCTTATTGTCATTGCAAGTAGTCTGAAAGATTGTGTCACTGAGGTCATCGTGAGGTATGGTCTTACTATAGATGGCCTCCTTCATGTCACGGTGCAGCCTTAAGCTTGGATCAGGCTCGTGCCTCACATGGTAGTGACAAGTACATCGTTTTGCATGGGAAACACATCTGTTTTCTAACAGGTTAGTCTTGCAGGAATTCACATAGTAGGGTCTTCATATCTTGTCTAAGCAGACATCACCAATTACTACCCAGCCCAAATCGAGTCTCTGGGCATAAGGAGCATTAATAGGTCCATTGCACTGTTGGTGCACTTTGTGAACTCTTGGGATGTCCCTGCCCAAAAGGATTAAGATTTTGGCACTCTTGTCAAGAGGAGGAATGGAATCAGTTACATGCTTAAGATGGGATTAGTGACATGCAGCTTCTGGAGTGGGAATCTCTTCCCTGTTGTCTGGCAGCTGATCACATTCAGTAAGCATCGAAGAGGAAACTATGCATTCCCATATATAGGCACTATCATAAATCCATACACTGTTCTTCCTGAAGTCTTCACTTGACTTGCACATGTTCACAATGTATAAGAGCGGGACTCACCGTCAATGTTGAAGAGGTCAAAGAATTCTGGGCATGCTAGAGATCAGTTGCTTTGGTCATCTAAGATAGCATACATTCTTGTTACCTTTTGTGGTTGTCCTGTAGGGAAAACCTTGACAAGACATATCTTATCACAAGATTTGCCGCAAAGTCCATCTCCACATACCTTAGTGCACTTGGAGAACACAAGAGTAGTCTTCTGCTGAGCACTCTCCCCGCCATGACTCGGTGTGGGTTTAGAGTCACTAGTGGGACAAAGCACCTGTTTGGATGAACCTGGGTGATATGATGTCATGTGCTTGTCGCAATTACATTCAAGACACTTAACAATGGCCTTACAGTCTCTAGCAAAGTGTTCAGAAGATCCATAGCACCTGTAGCAGATATGGTCTTTCAGGAATGCTTTAAGTTCATCAAAGGGTTTCTCTTTGAATGCGCGACACTTCCTAAAAGGAAGTGAATGGGACACAGGAGGTTGGGATCATCTCTCTTCATTACTAGCAGTTGATGTACTAAGTGAAATTCCAGTTTTCCTGATGGAGACGGTCCTTCTCAGATCCTTGTGCTTGTTGCTTGGGGTTCACACATTGCAGGCATTGTATTAAAGTTAATTGACTCTAAAAATGAGAAACTTGGGTCGTTCTTGGCTCTAGCCACCTTCCTGATAAATCCACAGAAACAGAAGAAAGGTGGAAAACTGACCTGATGCAGTAGCTTGTACTCTGAACCTACCATAGTCCACTTCTCTTGAAGATGATAAGGCAATTTTGACACAATTGGATTCATGCCATGAGCGGTATCCAAGTAGTTTTCCTGGAAGGTGTGGATCTAGCTTTGATCTTTCCAGTTCAAGGAGAAGGTCACTTAGTTCTTGAAGCTTGTGATTACCTTTGCCAGACAATCTTGGGAAGTCATGAAGTTTCTTAAACAAGGTGAGTTCAATGGCTACAGGGCTGCCATAGGCTTACTCAAGTTGCTCCAAAACAAGGTTAAGTCCTATTGCCAGTACATCAATATTGCCAGATATGAGCCTCTGAGCCTGTTCTGAAGATTGAGGCCCAAGCCACTTGATTAGCATATCAATCTCTCCCATAGGCTCAATGTCCAGGTTCTTGATTACTTTTTTGTTACATTTGATTACATTTTTCTGGTTGGTCATCAAACCTTGTGAGTCCAGTGTTAAGTAGCTCATGGTGAACCATGTATTTGGCAAAGCCAATCATATCAGTCTTTTCGCTTTTTATGTCAACAGGTTGTCTTGGTACTTCGCTGTTGGAAACAGTTGCTGGCATGTACCACTGGACTGAGGGAACAAATGCTGTAGTGAATGAATTCAATCCAAACAGTTTTGAATCTGGAGTTCTTGTAAGATGCGTTGGCAGTAAAGGCCGTTTTTTTCAGGAAGTGCAGGAGTCATCCCAGGAAGTTTTATGGTGCCTTTATGAACTTCAGAAAGCTGAGGAGTACACTGGCCAGATAATTCACTCGTCTGAACTTTACCATTGGAAGGTATGACTTCTTCTATCTGTAGCACTGGGGAACTGTATGCAGTGTCTATAACTGAAGACATATTTGCATTTCTAGTGTTGTGGTCTAGGACAAACTGTAAAGTCCACTTTGCAGGATCTTCTGAAGCTGTCAAAATGGGATGAGACACTTCTTGCTCTTCCTCCTCGGCTACTTGCTTCAGGATACTTAATTTTGCTATGGCTGCCACTTCCTCTCTTTCCTTCTGGAGGACTTCTAATTGGGCCTCTGCTTCTGCTTGCCTGAGAGGAGCTTCTGTGTTTGCCTGGGCAGCATGAGTTTTAAGAGCTGCTTCCTTCTTAATGCAGCGAGCTTGGGCCTTAGCTGCCTCTGCCTCAGCTCGGGCCCTGATCAACTGACTGCTTAAGAATGATCTCTGGGAGAGGGCTCTCACTGATTTGGATAATCTCTTGGATCCTCTGGAAGAAGTAGAAGGACAGGATGCAGTTTCCTGCAGTTGGGAAAGTCTGATGTCTAGCCTAGATTTTGCTTGTAAGAATACAAGCTGTCTCTGTTGATAAATAATGGTAAATAATGGTAATGTCTGTCACTTCTTGCAATGCTTCTTCTATTCGGGTACTTGACAAGAAGAAAGAATATTTTTCAGCAAGTCTTTTGTAATTCCTGTAAGCCATTTTTAGTCTTGTGAGTACAGCACTGAGTTGCAGTGCATTATTGTTGGTTTCATCAGCGATGAATATCCGTTGATCAGTTTTATTCCATAGCTCTAACAAACCATCAGTCATTTCTTCCCTTTGAGCATCATAAACCCCTATACATTTCCCGGGTGGCTTGGCCTTGCTTTTGCAGGTTTGCTGTGCTTCCTGCATATCAGTGTCTTGTGCAGCAATAGTTAGTGATTCATCACTTTTCTGTGGTGAGTCCGTTTCTGCCAAATTCACAGGGGTTTTGGGAAAATAATATACAGCAATGTTATTCAGACTATGAGAGTCTTGGCAGCAAAACGGATAACAAAAATGGCTTGTAGAATCCTCATAATCACTTATTTGTAAACATGCTATGAACTGCAAAGGGAAGTTCTGGAAGCTTCCAGAATTAGCATAGGCCACGATGCTGCCATACAATACTTGCAAATAGAAAGGCTTAAAATCACAACCTTGCAATATCAGGGAATATTCTTGGTTGCAGACAGATTCCTAACTTCACAATATAATCTGACACTTTAGCAAGGAATACATCTTGATAGCAGCCACACAACACATGGGTACACTTAGGTTAATGTTTCTCTAAATGATAATCCTTTCACAGCAGAAAGCCTTTTTATAATCACAGTTTCCAGCAGGGCCTGCAAGGGGAGCTAGGTTGACTTCAGTGTAGAAGATCCTGCAGGTGCTTTCTAGTTCTTAACTTCGGTGAAGATTGTAGATGGGCTTGCAAGGCTAACCAGTTTTTACTTCAGTGAAGATTGTAGAAAAGCTTGCATGGCTAATCAGTTTTTACTATTCTGGCACCAATGTCGATTTATGCAAATGTTACCAGTCCTGAGACCCAGTCTGTGTGGATGGAGTATCTCCTTGGTGAATGACAGAAACGATAGCTAGCTTACTCACCAAAACACTGCTTGATTGTTCCAGTAATTCTTTTTAATACAGATTAGAAATTCACAGGAAACAACATGTTCTGGAGGTAAAAACTGGTAATTTCTGCAGCTCCAACAAACTTAGGCTGAAGACACTATAACACAGGAAGAGGAATCACATGCAGACAGAGAAAGGTTGGTGGACAGTACTATCTAAGAGCACAAGGGGCAGGAACATACCAAATACAAACAAAGGAAAAACAGGCTGTAATGAGAGCACACCTGTGGCTAGCTATGATGCTGTAGGGAACTTTGCTTATAGTTAATTGGACATGGGGTAGCTCAAGAGAATCATACTGTTTGACCAGTCTCGGGGTGTACTTATCCTTAATGAAGATGGATACACCTCTTCCTTTGGTTCTTTCACCCTCAGTTTGTGGTCTGGCTGTATGGAAGGCATTGTAGCCCTGCATGACCAGGATGCATTCCACACCTTTGAACCATGTTTCAGTGACTGCTCAGATATCAGCATCTTCCAAAGTGAGGAGTACTTCCAGGGAGTACAGTTTCTTGTTTAGACTCTTAGCGTTAAGCAGCAGTACGTTGAGTTTATCTAGACAGGATTTTGTTATGCTGGGAGGTTGGTTATTTTAACGCTTCCTAAATGGCACAATAGTGGCGGCTAATGCCTTTTCCAGTATCCAAAGCCTAGAGAAGACAAATGCAGACCATCTCTGGCATAGCAGCATGGCCTGTTGACTATGCCTTCCCAGGCTGACAGATGTTGGATCCTCTTGGACTGACATCAGAAGCTAAGCCAATTGTTAAAGTCAATCATTTTTTGTTTGTATTGTGGCATCATCCTTGGAGAAGGTAGAATGCTGCTTAAGGCTAGGTGTATACCTGCCTGTGACACATAATCTGAAAGCTCAGTCATGTCTCTCTTCCTATACTCCAGTGAGGTACATCTCAAGTCATTCATCCCCACATGGACTATGATGGAGTCATACCGGTACTTATGGTTGAGTGACATGAGTGCTTTAGTGACTTGATGGATCCTGGCACCTGACAGGCAGCTAACCGTAACCTGCTCCTTATCCAGCCTGTTAAGGGGAACATCCATGTGTCTCACAATGGAGTCACCTATGACCAATAAATTAGGTTTTGTGATATTATGGGCTTATAGGTTCATAGGTGTTTACTAGGCTAACAACCACAAGGGCCTTTTTAAGCCTAGCCATGCATCCCAAATCTCTTAAAATTTCTGATACCCTTGATAAAGCGTAAGCATGGGTCTGGGAGATGAACCATTTATAGGTTACCTGAGTCCATTAGAGACATAGGTGCCAAACCAGAGATGAATTTCTGGTTTCCCATCCAATTGTCCAAGTTGCACTTGATTTGGGTTAGGGATGAACTCTGCTTCACATCAGTGAGGAGCCTGTTCCACAGACGGGGTAGTCTCTGTGATTCATACCTATCTCTCCAGCAGGACCTATTTATATCACAGGCAAGGTTTAAGTCTTTAGAAGAGGTAATTCTGTTGCTGTTTGTTTTGTGGATATGCAGGAGATCCATCAGAGTAAGGCCTGACAATGCCCTGTATGCCAGGCATACATCTCCCCTCAAAAGACTGTAGGAGACAACATACAGGGATATGGCCTTGAGGCAGTCTGCAGAGGACATTTTGCTTACACCCTGTATTCTTTTAGTGAGGAACATCTGTGGATGTTCCAATTGTTGGATATGCCTGGTTAGGTACATAACAAAGGGGTAATTGTACTCAGTGATAGGTCTAATTAATGCTGAATATAGTGGGACGATGACTTCCTTGGACTTAGATGCCATACTTTTGTTTATAAGTTGTGCAACACAGAATGATTTCCTCACCACTGTAGACATGTGATGATCAAAGGCTAGATTCCTATCTATGTGTGTCCCTAGGTCCCTGACTACTGGGCCATCTCTAAGGGGTGTGTTGTCAATATGATAGTTACCAGGAATGGATGACTTTCCAAAGGATACTATTATGCATTTCTTGGCATTTAGTTTTAGTCCATGGCTCTGACACCAGATGTTTGTTTGGAGAACACTTGTGTCAGTGTGAGATTCAATGACAGCTCCTAATTTGCAATCATCTGCAAATTTTGTCAGCCAGAGACCACTGACATTGGCCTTGACTTCTGAGAAGTAAATGCCAAAAAAGAGCAGTCCATGGACTGATCCCTGAGGGACTCTACTTGTGACTGACTTCTTTGTAGGGGTGGCTCTCCAATTCTAACTTCCTGGGTCCTGTCTGTGAGCCAGTTGTCTATCCACTGGGTGACATATGGGTTTGTACCTAACCTCTGGAGTTTGTCAACAATGCCTGAGTGGGGTATTTTGTCAAAAGCCTTGGCCAGGTCAAGGTAGGCAGTGTGAACAATTTTGTCCTCATCCATTGCTTTGGTGACCTTCTCAAAGAAGTCCACCAGGTTGAATAGGTATGATTTTCCTTGATGAAACCAAACTGGGTTGGCTCCAGTGTCTGAAAGTTTACTATATCGCTGTTGATCATCTCCATGATAATTCTTTCCATGACTTTACATATATAAGATTAGTGAGACTTACAGGTTTGTAGTTTCCAGGGTTGAGACACAGGTGTGTGTGTGCTACTATGTGTTGTGGCTGTTTTTTTGCATTGTTATTTATGTAAGTGGTTTCTGTTTGGAAGGCCTCTGATCTTTTGGTAGGTTACTAGTGAGTACCGCTGCATATATTGGTTTATGTATCATGTCCTTATTTAGTGTGGGAAGTGTGTGTGTGCTGACAACCTGTTTGGCATTCAAGTTTGTCCTTTTGTGAGAGTCTTGCCTCCAATTTCATAGTGTAACTACATCTGTTATGTAAAGTATTTGTTTGTTTCAGAAGTAAGTGGTTATCAGTATACATGAGACAATTGCTACATTGCCTCAGGATGCTCAGGTCTATCAGGTTGGCCAGAGAGATGATGGGAAACTGCCCATACAAGATAGTAGGCTCTTACTGTATGTTTTATTAGGGAAGGGAATGGGTTAATTTGACAGGACTGCACTGGTAGCACGGAGACTACAAGAAGCACCTATACTTTGTGTAAGCAAAGGTTGATCAATAAGGCAACTCTGCTCAGTGTGCAACTGAGTTGCTCCTAGAGTAGCAGAAAAGCTTGCAAGGGTTTCACTGACAGCTGTTTAGGGAAAAATTGAGCTTCTAGGCTTTTGCATCTATACAGGGTACTGCTAACCACTGCTGAGCGAAGAGCAGCACTGCACAAATGGCAGGCTTAATACAAGCAAAGAGAAGCATGTTTTAAGCTAACTACAAATCAGGAAAGCACACAATAAGCCTTTCAACAGCAATCTACAACCCATACATATTAGATCAACACACTTCTGCCACAAGCTTGCAGAAAAACTCCTTCTTAATGTAGAAAAGCTGGTTTGGAGCCCAACTGTAAAAAGACCACACAAAATACCAACAACAGTCCTATAACTAACAGATACAATATAATACAGTGCAATTAACTACTTAAGGCAGCAGTATACAGTGCAGTTCTTTTTTTATAAAGTGCAAAAATAACAGCAAATAGCTTAAGAAACTGCTAAAGTACAGTCACGGCATATAAGAGAAATGCAAAAAATATTTATTTTTGTCTTTTCAGTAGTGGATTGCTCCGGATGAAAGCAGATTCTCAGCAATCAGTAGCAAAGTCATCAAATGATGACCACTTCTGCATATCTATGCCAAAGCCCGCTCAAGCGTGAGACTTAAATATGAGCAAAGAGAAACATGTTTTAAGGTAACTACAAATCAGGAAAGCACATAATAAGCCTTCCACCAGCAGTCTCCAACTCAGACACGTTAGATCATAACACGTCTGCCACAAGGGTGCAGAAGAACACCTTCTTAATGTAGAATAGCTGGTTTGGAGCCCAAGTGTAACAAGACCACACAAACTACCTACAACAGCCCTACTACTAACAGATACAATGTAATGCAGTGTAATTAACTACTTAAAGTAGCAGCAGATAGTACAGTTTTTTTTTGAAACTGCTGAAGTACAGTCACAGTATATAAGAAAAGTAAAAAAAATACTTAGAGCCCTTTTGTGGTTTTCCCAGCTCAAATAGACCAGGTAACCACCTACTGCCACTATCTGAATAATCTTTGGTCTCCTAATGTAAAATCACAGTAAAAGAGTTTCCGGAGTGAAATGCTACCACAAACAACCTTAAAGATACAGATACAGCACTTTACTTTAGACAGCCTTTAAAGTGTGATTATTCAATAAAAGTATTTCACTTTGTATAAATGAGCCAAGAGCCCCTTAATTGTACAGAATAACTGCTCTCAATTTATCCAGCAAGTAACAATCAAGTCCAGAATGCACACAAATTTTCCTGCAAGGATTTGAACCAATAACTCTAAAAGCCAAAACACCAAAAGATCAGAATAAGACACTTTATTTGAAGTAAAATAATAAAAGTGAGTCAAACACAGAGATAAGCTTTCATCACAATTGACCTTATCAGATCTGTTCAACATAAAAGACAACCCATATTTATAATAAGCATCAATCAATCAACCATTCAACCAGTGATTGGAAGTTTGGGGTTGTTTATATGGTCTGCCCATTTTGGCCAGAATACATGGTTTAATGCCCGCTGCACTGGACTCATTACAAATGCTTCAGTTTGTATGCCCATGATTCTAAATAGACTAAATGCAAACTCCTTTGTAAGCTTAGAGTTTGCAAAGTCCTTAATGCAGTGCTGTAATCTCAGGCCTTCACACAGCTGGAGCTCTGGCTATAGAATTCCACTGACACCCTCCATGATAGGTTAGCCACTGATAGCCACTCAGTCCCTTCCATCCTTTCCTTGGCAGCTACTCCATTGTCAGCCACTATGTATTTATTTATTTGGTTATTTGTTTATTTAACATTTGTTTACTGGGTAAGTGAACTGCTCTGAGGACCCATTTCAGTCATGACACGGGCCACATAGGCAAGACTGACAAATATAAGACAAGCTCACATTAAAGCGAAGTAAATAATAAAATAATAATCTTTAAACTGGCAAGAAGAGATTAATGTCATGGTGCTTGAGGACTTGCACAATGTCATGCTTGTATAATACAGTAATGATGACAGAGTAAATGCTAACGAAAAACAAGCAAGGAAGCTGATGCAGCAAAAACATAGCATCTAAGCTGCATTTAATAACTGTTTAGCCCAGGATCCTAGTTTGTAGTGGTGGAAGAAATGTTGACAGGGGAAATAGCTTTGCAAAACTGTGGTAAACTACATCCCTACCCCATCAGTCAGTGTATCTAAAGCATTTACATGTATTTTCTTTAGAAATCGGTTATTTCAGAGATTTCTTGAAATCATGGAGTTTTTCAGGATTTCTTACTGTTTCAGGAACGTTATACCAGGTGGCCACAGCTGGAATGCCTATTTACATGAGAACAGAGTGAAAGCAGGCCTTAGCAGTTCAAGCAGTTCATGTTCCTGAGGGAACAACTGTTCTCTGACTGATAGTTTACTATGGAGAGAGGACAGTATTTTTCATTGAGAATTTTAAGTGAGAGGGCTGAGAAGAAATGCAGCTCTAGCAAAGGAAAACAGCCAGCTTTTTTATTTATACTAATGCAATTATGCTCTCTCGTGTTAGTAAAGTTAATGAAACTAAAAATGTTGTTCTTGGCAGATTGAATTAGAGTAGTATTCTGAGGGGGACAAAGAACAGTAGTAAGCAGACCTTATTCTCTTCTAAGGAAAAGATTATTTATACCGATAGCTTGACTGGCTTCTAATCAGTGTAAAGCAGAAATTTTGTACAAAGTCTTCAGTTGAGGAAGAATTTTGCTGACTTGTGACTCATTGCAGAAATGAAATCTTTGATACCTTGTCCAAAGTAAGCAATATCTGACATGGCTTAGTGATAAATCACTTTGGCTATGGTGTGCAGTGTCCTGGGTTCGAGCTTTACAGAGGCTGTTTATTACCCCCTAAATGGCCCAACTCAATACCGGAAGATTGCCAAATTCCGGTAATAACGGCCACACAGGTAAAAAACGCACTCTCCAAAGCTAAGAATACAGCATCCATGGGGCCAGATGACATCCCGGGCTGTGTACTACATGAACTACAAAATGAACTGGCACCTCACCTAAGTGTCATGTTTAATCATACCCTCACCTCAGGCTTCATGCCCACTGAGTGGTGTACAGCTACAGTTATCCCACTCCACAAGGGGGGAATCCATCTTGGATCCCAGGAACTACCGCCCCATCAGTCTGATGAGCCTGATCTGCAAAGCCATGGAATGTATTATCATAGAACTTATAAACAAAGACATTGGCAACCTTAAAACACTGGACCCCACCCAGTTTGGGTTTGAGAAAGGCTGATCCTGTCTCCTGAACCTGACTGACTTCTTCAAATCAGTCTCCAGAGCCGTGGACGAGGGTAAGACAGTCCACACAGCCAATCTGGACCTCGCCAAGGCCTTTGACACCATCCCCCACTCTGGAATCATAGATAAACTTACTAAGCTGGGCATTAATCCCTACGTCACTCGATGGGTTGCCAACTGGCTTACTGACAGAACCCACACTGTAAAACTAGCTGACTCCAAATCCAGCTCCAGACAAGTGGAGTACCTCAGGGTTCAGTCCTGGGACCTCTCTTGTTTGGCATCTGCTTCTCTGAAGTACAGGCCAACACTAAGGGACTCTGGCTAACAAAGTTCGCAGATGACCGAGAAACTGGGAGCCATTATTGAATCCCCAAATGATGTCGATACTCTACAAAAGGGCCTTACAGAAACAGATGCTTGGTGCCAGAGCCATGGCTCAAGCTCAATGCCAAGAAATGTATAGTTATCCCCTTTGGGAAAAAACATGTACCCGTGAATTACCACATAGGTGGCAGTACACTAAACACCGAAAGTGTTATAAGAGACTTAGGGATACAGGTGGACAGTGGTCTCACCTTCAATAACCACATCACCACAACAGTCAGGAAATCCTTCTATGTGGCACACCTCATCACTAAGGGCTTTTCATCCAGAAAAAAGGAGGTCATTGTCCCACTGTACTCATCCCTCATTAGACCCATTATAGAATACAACGCCCCATTTGGTATGTACCTCTCAAGACATCTGCAACAACTGGAAAGGCCGCAGAAATACCTCACTAAAAGAATCACAGGCCTAAAGCAGATACCCTATGCTGACCTCCTTAAAAAACTCCAGCTATACTCTGTCGCATATCGTCTTCTCCGAGGCGTTCTCTGCTTAACATACAAGTCCATGTCAAACCCAGAGCTGTTGGACATGCTACACTTAAAGAAATCCCAATCCCTCAGAGCCACATGCTCCAGGGATCTAAACATTGTCATTACAATAAACAAAACATGCTGGAAGGATAGGTGCCTGACCCAGAGACTTCCCAGACTCTGGAATAGACTGCCCATACATGTCAAGCAGAGCACCTCTTTAGCCCTCTTCAAAAGGAACCTTGATGATTGGATGGGAGAAAGGAAATTCACCCCAGAGATCACGTCAGTCGCCCTGCTAGACAGGGGTCCAGGGAAGTAAATAGTGTGGGAAGAAATAGCCAGGGAATTGTTATGGCTAGGCTTGTATAGGCCCTAGAGCCGATAGCCTAGTACCAACCTATGAACCTATTTCCCGGTAAAAATGTGATGATGATGATGTTGGTATTTGTAGCTTTTTGGGTGAAACAAACAGAATTACAGTATTTCTTTGTATATCAACAATTATTCTGTTAGCGTGAAATTAATTCCAGATAGTTTTACATCTTTCTAGATGTCACTGTTAAGTATGTTTAGATTCCTACTAGCATTTAATTATATCATTTTTTTAATTAATCCAAATCTTTTGCGTTTCTAAAACCATGACGGGAATGGATCCCATTCATAAGTCAAAGGATGATTAAAATTCATGAAATTAGTATGGTTTCAGTCTTTGATGTCAGCCAGAAGTGCTCTTCTCAGTACCCGCAGTGTGCCCAGTAATGACTCTTTCTGCAATTTGTATGGAGTTACATCTATCGGTAACATATCTAAATACGTAATCACAACAATGAGACTGGAAATAGTCTCTGCTAGGTTAGCAACCAAAGCGTGAATGGACTCGGAACAAGGAATAGAAAAACACAATTTATTGAAGTACAACGTGGTAAGCGCTTTCATCTGCAAAGCAGACTTCTTCAGACCACTAAACATCAAAATAAGGAACATATTTAAAAACTTTTTGGCGCCAGAATTCATTAATAATTGAATAATCACTTCCTATTTAAAGTGCCAATGCAAGTAATATTTAAACACCATAATAAAATACTTTTCCTCCGATAATTAAAAATTTTATACACAATAAAAATACAATAATTAATAATAACATTAAATACCAAAATTGTAATAAATGAATTAACTGTACTAATATATAAAAACTGTAAAATGTAAATGCTGTAAAATGTACATAATATATTTGATGTATACATAATGTATTAGCTATAAATACAACTCTGCCTGGAAAAATACTGAAAATCAAACTGCACTGAATAAATACTGCTCAAAGTGAGAATAATAATGTCATAAACAATCATATGTATATAAAATTTGATATAAACACATACAAAATAGTGTGACTAAGAAATTAAATATTTTGCTAACTTTCCATATCACACAAACTACAAGTGATACTATATCTATTCAAAATTGATATATCAATACATCTTATAATAACTGCAAAAAAGGTTTAATAGAAATGAATTCATTAATACCAGGGAATTTTGTGGCATTACTCATCATCTGCCACATACTTTCCCTTTTCGCAAGGAGTGCTTTAAAATTACCACCCCGTGGTGTAATAACTACCTGATCAATTATGGCAAATCTAAATGTATGGGTATCACCATGTTCCTTTAAATGTCTATATAAGGCATTTTTGGTGTCATGCACCTTAATCCTATACAAATGCTCATAAATCCGCTTTCTAAATTGCCTTTCAGTTTTCCCAATATAGAAGGCTGTACAGGGCATACATTTTGCAAGATATACTATGTTGGTACTATAACAATTCCCTTTCTTAAACCTGATGTAAGTCTTATTGATGTCATTCAACTTGCATCCCTTGCTCTCGTTTATAGCAAAGCATTGTCGACATAAGCCACATTTTTTGGTAGATGCATCCAATTTCTTGTAATTCAAGTTTTTTGCACTCTCCAATATTCTTTTTACATTAAACCCCATTTTGTATACACAACAAGGTCGTTCACCTATTATATTTCTCACTTCATTATCAACAGTTAAGGTGTACCAATGTCTAAACAATATATTTTTAATTTCATTGACATGCGGAGAAAACATTAAGACGCAAACTTTGTTAGTCTCAAGCCTATCAATATTACATGACTGGATGTCAGTATTGTAATTGTATACTGTTCCTAATATCGGAGGGTATTTTTTACCCCATTCATTAGTAACATAAAGAGCAACATAATTCAATAGAGATATAGGATAATCCCTATTGATGAACATATTCTTAATAAAATTTATTTCTTTGACCATTGTCTCATAATTGGAGGACATCCTAGCCGCCCGTATACATTGTCCTTTAAAAATGTTTCTTAATATGTGTTTGGGGTGATTACTTGAGTATTCCAAATACCCATTGGAAAAAGTTTCCTTTCTAAAAATTTCTGACTGAAACCCAGAATCCTTGTGTCTTATAAAAGTGTCCAAATAGGCAATGCCTTCGTTGTTAACTTTATGAGTAAATTTCAAAAAACTATTGGACTGGTTAAGATATACCATGAATTCATCCAAAAGTTCACTTGGTCCATCCCATAACAGGAACATGTCATCCAGGAACCTTGTGTAGTATACTACATGTTGAAAATATGTACAGTTAAATAAACACTGGTTCTCCCATTCCAACATTACTAAATACGCAAAAATGGGAGCACACGAGGCCCCCATAGCCACACCTCGTGTCTGTTTAAAATACTCCCCTTCAAAATAAATGAAGTTATTATCCAATACCAATTCCATCATGTCAGTGATCAAATTGATACGGTCCCAACTAAGATTGGAAAATCTTCTCAGACTCTCACTAAAAAATTCTAGTCCTTCTGTTTTAGGTATACAGGAGAATAAGTCTATGACGTCTATAGTGATATATAACAAGTTCTTTTTCCATTTTTCTGGGGTAAAGTGAGATAAAAACATCCATGAGTCCTTTATAAGGTGCGAAGTTCTCCCATATATGTGTTTGACCCATCTGTCTATAGCTACTCCTATGTTGTAAGTTTTGGACTTACTGCCCGAAATAATAGGACAAAATGGTGGATCAACAATATCCTTGTGGATTTTTGGTATGCCTACTATTGTAGCTAACACAGGGAAATCAACCTTTAAAAAAATTATAAGTATCCACAGTAATCCTATTGTCAATAAGATACTCTTCCAAAGCTAGGTTAATCTTGTGATATCCTAAGTTAACTTCATTGAGAGACACTATGTCATAATTGCCTGTCTCATTTAAGATGCTGTGTATCTTATTGTTGTAATCCATGGTGTGAAACAAAACTATCCCAGCCCCTTTATCGGGTTTCATAACCCGTATGTCTTTATCACTGACCAACTCATTTAAACACTTTCTTTCCTTATAAGACAAATTGTCATAAAAAGTAAGGGTCTTACTTCGCTGTTTATATCTGTATATATCTAAACAGGTAAGATCCTCAAAGTTTAACACGTTTCTATGTGCCGTAGGTATGTAAGTGCTTTTTTTCTTAAGTGTTTTTAAAGGTAACTGCTCAACATTCTTTTGCATGGTAAGTGCCAAATTGAGCCTACGACAGAATAACTTTACCTCTGCTATCATGTCAGTCAGATTAAATTTAACAGTTGGAATATATTTCATACCCTTCATGAATAAAGAAAAATGTTCTTCCTGTATCTTTAAACTTGTATAATTAAATATTTTCATATCTTTGTGTACAATAACTACTTCATCATCTAAATTATTATGTGGCAACACAGCTTCTATAATGGGCACAACTTCCAATTGTGATGTTAAATCATAAATGTTAACAACATCATTACCTACCATCTGTTCTGATGGTTCTTTTGTCGATAATTCCTTTTGTGTGGAGGCGTGAAAAATCGTCCCCCCTGAAAATTTGATTCAGATTCCTTGTGAGTCCCCCATCTATCTTGGGCTTCAAACAGAGGTTCCCTGTTGGTCTGTGATTTCTATATATATGCCCTGTGGTAGTGATATTGTTCTATATCACGTAACAATTTTTTGTTCTTTCTATCAAATGTATTAGCTGCTCTATTTTCTGCTACTTTAAATTGTTTTTCATATAGCTCCTTCCATTGGGGAAACACAAGATCAGTTACAATGTCATTATTCAACTTCTCTACCTCACTAACTAACACACTTAGTTTCTCATCATTCTTTTTTATAATTAAATTCATAAAACTAGTACCAAAGCCATCAAACATTTTATTAAACTCCTTCTTAGTGTCTATATCCAAGTCAATTCCCATAGGCATTTTAAAAAACCTTAAACCCATAGGTACAATATCTAAATTAATACATTTCAGTAGATACACGTTGTCTATTTTAATGCTTTTAACAGCTGAAAGTAATTTCCCTAAACCAAAAATCATATCTTTCAAAGTACCCTTATGGTTGGCAGAGTTGTCTTTATATATATGTTTTTGATTGTTATTAATTTTAAAATCATATTCACCAGTAAAAAATTGATCTAAATTACCAAGTTCATGAGTAATTGCATTAACATTAACATTGACAGTCCTGCCCCTTGGGCTGGAAGAATTAGCAACAGTACCTTTAACCAAATCCGTTTTAGGTTTGGTATATGTTCTAACAGGTTGCATACGTTTTGGACGAGCTCCTAAACGGCCAAAATCCTCATCAACCTGAAAAAGCGAAAAATCGAAAGTAAACTCCTTGTCAGATGTATATTCCTTGTCAAACACTTGGCTAGTGTCGCGGACACTATTCCCCAACAGTCTCGATCTGGTCACCTCAATGAAATCCTTATTAGGTTCACCCTGACCATTCTGGATATCCACTTGTGTAGAAACGTGTGAAGCACCCAGCGAGCAGCTTGTTATAGCATCGGAAGGAAATTAATTCCAGATAGTTTTACATCTTTCTAGATGTCACTGTTAAGTATGTTTAGATTCCTACTAGCATTTAATTATATCATTTTTTTAATTAATCCAAATCTTTTGAGTTTCTAATACCATGACGGGAATGGATCCCATTCATAAGTCAAAGGATGATTAAAATTCATGAAATTAGTATGGTTTCAGTCTTTGATGTCAGCCGGAAGTGCTCTTCTCAGTACCCGCAATGTGCCCAGTAATGACTCTTTCTGCAGTTTGTATGGAGTTACATCTATCGGTAACATATCTAAATACGACTGTAGATTCTTTTTTTATAAGATCCATTGCTCCTACTACTATTGAAACTGTCTGGGTATCTTTCTTCCAAATTGCTGGGGTTTCTGTCTGCAAATCCTGATATTTTATGATTTTGTGTCTCGCTGTATGCAAGACACTGTAGTCACTGGATGTAGCAATTTCAGTTATCAAGGCTACTTTTGTCTTCTTTTCATGTACCACTATATCTGGTTTTCTTTTTCACATCTATCTTTTGAATTGTTGGTAATGGATGATCCCATGTGATGTAGACTTCATCATTTTCTATGATGCCTTGAGGCTCATGTTTCCAGTCTTTTTCAGCTACTTCAGTATTATAATGTTTGTACAATCCCCAGTGCAACAATCTTGCCACATTATTATGCCTTTCAGTATGCAGTCCTTCTGCAATTAGTATGCCATAGCCAGCAGCAAGGTGTGCAACTGTTTCCAATTCTGTTTTACAAAACCTACATTTCTCTGTTTCTCCTACATGTTCAATGGACTTTGTAAACCAATGGGTACATCGTCACTATCTTGGGCTGCCAAAATTAACCTTTCATTCTTTTTTTTTAATTTACCTCTCAACCATTTCTGCATTCGATCCTGATCAACATGAGGTTGTTCCAGGAGTTTTCTATACTTGAAACTACACTTATGCATTTTCTACATGTCTTGCCTTCTTATCTGATCCTTTGCCTTATATTCTTTCTTTTGTTTTTTTGGCTTATTCAGTTACTGGCTGATTTTTATCTACTTCTGGTCTGATTTCCATTCCCACTTGATGTCGATATGCTTCTACTAGACTAAGAAGGGAAGCCATCTTAGATTTATTCTCCACATATTTCAAAACTTTCACTAAGTTTGGGTCTTGTGAGGTCAGCAGATATGTATGCATTCCCACAAGTGTAGATCTATACATTTAATCAATTTCAAGGAGGCCCATGCCTCCTTTGGAACAAGAAATATATAATCTTGGTATGCACTGATTTTTATAACTCATTTAATGAGCATGAAGCATCCTTTTTGTGTTCCTGTCTAATCTATCCAACACCTTTTGTGGCCAGTCATTTACTCCAAAACTGTAAATTAGGATAGGAAGAGCAAACTGGTTTATAGCTTGAACTTTGTCCCTAGTTGTTAACACTGTTTTCAGGATTAATTTAAGTCTTCTAAAATGTTCCTTACTGAGTTTTATTCACATTTGTTCATGTTTTATTGTTGAATCTTCATCACTTCCTAAATAGTTATACACTCCCTCTTGCTCAAGTTCTTTTATATCACATTTTTGTCCCAAACTGATGTTTTCTTGGTGCTGCAGCTTTCCTGCTTTAAAGGTTGCTTTAGCACATTTAGCAAGACCAAATGACATCCTTATATCATTTGAAAAAGGTTTGACTACTTGCAGTTGTGCTTTCAGTTCCTCATCTGATGAGCTATGCAGTTTTAAACCACTGACAAAGAGAAGATGAGAAGTCTATACTTTTTTGCTTTCTGGGAGCCAAATTGTAACCATGGCCTAATCTGTTAAGCAAACAGCGTAATGGGTTAAGGGCAAGACAAAAGAGCAGCAGTGATAGTCACCCTGGAATATCCCCCTTTGGATTTTTATGCCTGGAATAATTTGTCTTTTATTATGGCTTAACTGCAAAGTGGTTTGCCACTGCTTCATGGTTGCTGTGATGTAGTTTATCAGTGTAGGATGTATCTTATACATTTTAAGCACTTTTTTATTGAAGAATGTGGGATACTGTCAAATGCATTTTGTAGTCTATCCATGCCATACTTAGAATCTTCCCCTTTTTACAATTCTCCACTATGACTTTAACAACACATGTTCCTTTGTTCTATATGACTTTCTTTTATTACCCTTTTGTTCTATTGCCATAATTGAGTTTTTTTCTAAATGACTATAAAGTCCATCGGCATTAATTCCAGTGTATAGTTTATACATCATCAGAAGGCAAGTTATTACTCTATAGTTTTTAGGGTAGCTTACATATTCACCCTTAAGTAGGAACATTGATTTTCTTGTTGTTAGCCAGGCTGGTATGAGTTTGAGGTACGCATATAAATAGTTCTTACTTACTGCTAAATCGTCGTGCAAAGATGTTTATACTTTTAGCCAGAAGTTAGGTACTGCATCTGGGCCTGGGGTTTTACAATTCAATGATTTTCTTAACTTTGTTTTAATCTCTCTGACTGGTACTTCATCCCATTTCATATCCTGCACATTTGAACTTTTTATTCTTTCTTTTACTTCTATCCCTTTAGCATCTTTGTTATGTTCCACAGGATCTTCATAAATATTTCTCCAAAATGTATCTGTTTCTTTCACATGCCCATATTTCTTCTTCAGATGTCTCCTGCTCCTCTTGTTTCTCCTTAGTTTGAGGACTTGCTGTTCCATCCTGCTGTGATATGACTTGTAAGACTTTTTACACCGAATCCTTCACTTTGCAAATATTCCATAACTTCAGCTTCTGTTTTTTCAACTTCTGTTTGAGTAATCTTCAGTTCTACTTTCCCTCTTTGTGATCTTATTTTTTATTGTGAAATTTTCCATATCTGGATGCCTTTGCCTATATTTCTCTTTGAATATCTTTGGGGCTGCCTTTTTTGTGTCAATTAATTTGGCTTTCTCCTTTGCATAAATATTGCACCATTTCAGATCTCTCTTTACTTCCCATGTCCATATTTCTTTTTTATACCCTTCAAATGTCTCTAAATGTTGTTCTTTACATTTTTGCACTTCCTCAGTTGCTTCTTGTTCCAAATGGCAGAAGGTTTCTTGGTCTATATAGCGTTTTCATGGATCTGTTGTATTAATGAACACAAATTTTTATTTGAAGCTTCTGACAGTTTTTTCTTGTAGAAGTATTTTTTCTTTCCTCTATTTTCTCTGTTAATCCTTTTATATATCTTTCGTCTGGAAATTCTGGGCTTTTTTCATAATAGTAACGATACATAATTTCTTTCTTTTCCTCAATAGTCCACTCTATTGTCTGTATGGCTCTGTTTGGCCTATCAGTTTTTGTGATTTTTGTGGACTGATACTTCCTTCTACAACATGGGAGTCATCCTCCTCCTGGGCCTAGCCTAGCCCCATTGCAGGAATATTTCCATGTCTTGAGGATTCTATACTCTCATTATTTCCAGTCCTGGTACCAGGATTGGGCTCTTTTTTTATCCTGGGACATGTGGACCGAGCTATCTTCTTTATTTTTAACCTACTTCTGTTCATGCTATATGCTATATAAAATACAATCTATATATATCAATGTCGTCTTGGTGAGCTTTTGTAAAAAACAGGGTCCATCTTGTAAAGGTACTCACCAAGACTTGAGGATGAATTCAGTTCCAGCAATACTTCTCACCTTTTGCTGATTTCATCATCTCTCCATTCAGGTTCATATCATCACTGTGGCTTGCGTAGTGCATAGTCAGGGCATAAAGTAGCAGGCAAGGGAGTTTGCCTGACAGACAGACAGACACAGTTTTCATTTCTGTGGGGGTGGGATTGGATATTTACACTATCTGGCTACCCCAAACTGGTTAAGTCCATGCAGGTGTAGCACAGAGTAGGCAAGTAAGAAAAGAGTACACAGGTATCTGCACTGGGGCACAAGTGTAGAAACGTTGAAATTCTTCTTTCATTGGTCCATGTCTGGAGCCAGAAAGGTGAGGGAGAGTGGCAAGACAGGCAAAATATGTAAAACAGTTGGACTTGCAATATGATAGACTTGAGGTTCAAAGCTTCAATCATACAACTAGAAGGAAAACTTAAACTAATGAGAGATGGATATACATCTAGGCTTTAAGTAGTTGGTGAAAGTGAAAAATTGCATTGTTCATAACATTTTTTTGGACAGTAAACATATTTACTTTTAAACCAATAAGTTGGCTGTAACTGCAAAATGACAGGGATTAACAGTCTTCAGGGAAAAAAAATAGCTGTATTACAAGTTTGGGGTCAAAATGTTAAGAAACGCCAAAGCTGTAAGGCTGTGCTCACTCTTTTGAATGCAAGCTGTCAAGTTTTGTGATTATCAGAAATATTCCTCAGATGTCCAACATGCTTGTATTATGACCCTGCCTCATAAGCAACAATGAATTTTAGTTCCTTCACCCAGTAGGAAATGGCACCCTTTGAGGCAGAACTGGGTAGAGTCACTGGTGTAGTTCATAAGGCTGTACCTCATAGATTATATGTTAAAAACAGCTGACAAAATGATGTACAGGCATTTATTAGTACAGAAATGTTTTGTGGCAATTTTAAGCTGCCTTGAAGGAATGTTCCTTATATAAGTTTCAGGACAAATTATGGAGTGGGGTGCAACAAGTATGTCAGAATTTGAATTGTCTCTGGCTGATGGTGATGGCCCTGACACATCTGTCATACCTCTCAACATCAGAGCAAGGAATCTGGACAAAGCCATAAGTAGAAGTGTGACAAAGGCCCAAAAATAAGGACAATTTTTAAATATTGCTCTTACAAACTTAGAAAGATAATAGAATAATAGTTCTTGCATTAGTATGAATTTCCTGAAGGGTATGAAATCTGAAACCCAAATGTCTGTCATTATTCAATCTTTAATGATTTGCCACTAATTTGCCAGAAAACCACAATTTTATGAAAATCGGACCAAAAATGTGATGCAAAAATATATAATAGCCACACAATACAATTGGGAACCTGACAAAAGAAGGGACACTTTTTTAATATTAGTACTGTTAAGTTGAGCAGCTGACAAAATAAGATAATCTACATGCATTTCTGAAATAAAAGTAATCTATAACTCTGATCATTACAATTATTTATTAATTGTAAACCCTCCACATTTTTTTCCAAAATTGCCATTTCGCAGAGGGATTATTAGGGGGGAGCGCAACATTTTGAGCCAAAATCGGGGACAGTTGAGAGGTTTGGATATACCTAATTCTATAAAGCAATTCATTTCCACATGCCTCTCAACCTGTTAATGCAGGAAATCTGGACAAGGACAAATATATTGGGGGAACATGCAAACAGTACTAAAAATTGGTATTGTATAAACTTAGACAGTTGACAGAATAACAGGTCTTGCTTTTGCATGCATTTTTCTGAAGGGTATGAAGTCTGAAACTCAATGTCTGTCATTATTTAGTGACTTCATTCCCAAATGATTTGCCAGAAAGCCACAAGTTTTATGAGGAACAAACCAAAAATAAGAAGCAAAAATCTATTCATTCTGCGAAAATATGAACACTTCAGAGGTATAGTTCAACTGGGGCTGTCTTTGAGTTTTCTGCCCTCCCCATCACAAAATCATGGTCAAATGGGGCCTCCCCCTGCGGCAATTCCAGTGTCCCATTACTTGGCTATTTCACCCCATTTACCATAAACACCATAATGTGCATACTGCTTTACTTCTACAATGATTTGGATTTCATTTAAAAGTTTCATTTTACATTTTACAGCACAAATATTAATAGACATCTGCTAAACAAAGCAATGCAGGTCTCACAATGAAAACAGGCAGCAATAAAACTTCTCTGTCCTTGAAACTCACATTCATTGAAACAGCATTGAAACCCACATTCAAAGAAAATACATCCGGCCAGTGACAGATAAAGATTAACTTGGGGCTGTTTTCAAATCATAGGCCCCTTGCACATGAAACATACATATGTTCTTTGATACACCTTCCTGATTGTATTAAATTATATTTCTTGTATAATACAGTACAGTTGTTAGAGGGTGTTTTAAATGTATTGTTTTGAACATTTTTCCAGTAAACAATGAAACAAAATGCATGCACCACTAATGACAAAACAGCCCAATACAGAACATTTCCATCATAAAAGTCTACTCAAACTTCTACAATCCACTAATATGCACAATCTCCGCAGAAGTAAAAGTCATCTAAATAATTCCACATTAAAGAGATCTGTAACTAATGAAGAGGTTGCTCCTAGCAAACGACTTTATATTTCATTGTTTAATCTACAAATAAAGTGCATGTTACCCTTGAAGAATAAATTGCCTATGTTACATTAAAAAATGATAAGCTAGTAATATTGCAATAGGGAATGGATGGCAAACTGATAACAGGTTCATAGTTACTAGGTATCTCCACCAAAGAGGACATTCTCAGGACTGCAGCATCCACCACCTTTAAAAGTACAGCATAGTATAGTATTAGCAATGCATCTACATACTATGGGAGTAGAACTCACAGCCTTCTGCATCAAAAGCAAGTACACTACCTGTTGTGCTATTAACAATGCAAGCAGACTCAGCATAAGCAGCACTAAACTTCTCTTCCCCTGAAGCTCTCAGCTCCTTGTAAAATCCACTCGACACTCAACTGTATCTCTCAACTTTGCTGCACAAGAAATCTGGAAAAAGGCAAAATTTATTTGGGGGGGAGACAAAAGCCCAAAAGCCAGGGACACATTTTAAACATTGCTTGTATAATCTTGGAAAGTTGCTAGAATAAAATGATATGCTACTACCACACATTTCACTTCCAAGGCTTAAAACCAGAACACTGTGTATTGCAGTCAGAGCAACATACCACTATACCAACTCAGCTGTTTCTTGAAACACAGGAAGACTGAAATTTAAATGGCTATCATTAGTGAATTCAGTTCTCACCATAGTTCTCAACCTCTTAGCACAAAACACCTGGACAAAGCCAATAATGGGGGGAATGCAGCCCCAAAAATAGGGACAAATTTCAAATATTGATCTTATAAACTTAGAAATTTGCTAGAATAAAAGGTTTTGTATTGCCAAGTACTTTCTGAAGAATATGAAGTCTGAAATTCAAATGCCTGTCATTATTTAGTGAATTCAAACTCCAGAAAACCACAGATTTTATGAGGAACAGAACAGAACAGAACAAAAATATGAGGCAAAAACCTGAATAGTTTTCACAAGTGGTAATGGGTAGGGAATTCAGGGTCTTGTTACCTGCACCCAGGGTACAGGGTTTGAGCCTGAGTTATTCTCTAGCCACCAGGCATATCCTTGGGTTTGAGCCTTTCCTGAGTTTCTCTCTAGCCACAAGGTATGTTTAAATGGAGCATTTCACACACACACACACACACACACACACACACACACACACACACACACACACACACACACACACACACACACACACACACACACACACACACACACACACACACACACACACACACACACACACACACACACACACACACACACACCTGGGTTTGGAGTCCATCCCAGTTGGAATTCCTGCAGCAGCTTGCTTCAAAGTCCCAGCCGTTGCAGTCCACTTTCAAGTCTCTTTCCTGATGTTGCAGTTCACTATCAAGTCTGTCTTTCCTGCGAGAGCAGGCTCCAGCCTGCAGACATTGCAGTCTGATCCCCTTCCAGTCTATTCAGTTGTAACCACATAGACTTCTGGGCATTTCTGTAACTCTGATGCCTTCTTCTAATCCAGACTGGTTAAATGGCAGTCTGGATTCCTGCACACATGCGTGCAAAGTTACAGGACTCGCTATTCATTTTGTTTTAATTTTAATTTTTCCTTTTCTTCTGTTTTATTTTGTCTTTTTCTTTTTACAGCTGGGGGCTGCAGTCCTGCAGTCCAATACACAAGCCGCCCTTTCCAAGACCCATATTTTCAGTATGTTCTCTTAGTGGTTCTTCCTCATGAAAAATGTAATAAAACTGTTATGTGTTATTCTGAAGAAAAACATATTCCCCCGGATTCATGAAGCTCGGCGCAAGGCCGGTGTAAGGCCTGCGCCGGCCGTGCGGTGTATATATGGTGTAGTAGCGCCATATGCATATTAATGAAGGTGTGCTGCCACCACATCCACGTGCATAGGACACGTGCGCGAGTGCATGGGGCGTTACTAAGCTGCGCCCGGAGGCGTGTCAATGTCGGCTGTCGATGAGCAACCTAAACTGCTGAATATTATAGTCTGCCTGCAATAGTAATCGCACCTATCAGTGTCCGTGGATAATGAAACGTATGCAAAGCATGCAAGACAGTTCCCGGCCACACAAAATTGAGAACCAAACAGAAATGCACGCAACACACTATGAGTTTCCGTCCATGGAACAAATGATATTTAAAATCATGTGTCCGTAATGTACTGCACTGTAAGTAGTTATACCCAGTGGAAGTGAAGCGCATCATGTCAGCGCGCCACCAATACACACGTCTAGCCCCATGGGCAGGGTCACCAGCAGTCCCACAGTGGTAGTGATAGTACACAGCTGGGCAGTTGTGGCCATATAACAACCGTAAAGAAACCTGACATTCACACAAACATATGAATATTAAAACGTGCTATACACATGAACAGGAACGTAACCGGCACATACACATAGGATGGTATATGCGGAACCGGGACATCCAAATGCAGAACCTATGCATGCAAATGCAATATGCAACATCCCCTGTATAGCACATAACCCGCACCCATGTCCGAATGTCCACCAAATCCAGCTACCAGCCTTGCGCAGCCGTACACCTACACATAGCGAGTATTACCCATATGTAGTAGGAAGTATCGTCCTAGGCAGTGTCAGGATTGCAAATATGTATCCTACATTTGTAAACATCCCATCACAGATACGTAAATCCAAATGGCCGCGCGTTCATGTTTTGGCAAAATGTGTGTACATCCCGCGTGGGATAAGTAACCTGTTGAAACATCAGAGTTGTTTACACGCCACGGTGTCTAGTACTGTACACATCTGGACAAAACATGTATGTGTAGTCATGGTACTGTTCAGTTTCTAGACAGACATGCAAAACATACTACGTAGGATGGAACACCTGTCCACCATGCAGGTCTCCCCACTAGGGTTGCCACCTGTTCAGATGCCCAAGGTGGGACATCTTTTATAGAAATGTGAAAATTTGCAGGATAAAACATACCCCCGGCCAGTGCAAAGGACAGAATTACACTTGTTTGCCAAAATAAAAGCTTATTTCATAGCATATGAATTGCTTATGCTATTTCAAATAATAGTTATGTGTTTCAGATACAAAATACCTGTATCATGCAACTATTAAAGAAAATAAGAAATATATTTTGGTCTTAAAATCACAGGACATTTGCCATGTCTTAGATTTCGTCGCAGGACACAACTGTCCAAAGTGGGACTTCCCCTCGCAAAGAGGAACAGGTGGTAACCCTACTCCCCACTGAATTATCGACAGTATATATTCAACTCAATCACATACCGACACCACCTCTCGACCTATTACAGCAAGAAAATCTGGACAAAGCCTAAAATGATGGGTGGACAAATAGGGACAGATGTAAATACTGCTCTCACAAACTTCGAAAGTTCACAGAATAATAGTATGTACATTAGCATGAAATGTTGTGAAGGATGTGGGGTAGTCCCCGAGTACTACAGCGGTCCGTACATTTTTACAGTAACAAACCTTCGCATTTGTTTACTGTACTACTGCATACCTGTAGTTAATTCATAGTTAATTCATGTCCAAAATAATAATCCTCGTATGAATGAATATCCTCGTATGAATGAATACAGGAAATAGTCAAATGTGAATGGGAACACCACTCACCGTGGATTATGTATTGTAACCACCCCCACCCATATTATGTATTGCCAACATTATATGCTGCTGACAGGTGCCCAAACACCTGTGTCTGTAAACACAGGTAAAATAATGTGAATGGGAAAACCACTCACCGTGGATTATGTATTGTAACCACCCCCACCCATATTATGTATTGCCAACATTATAAGCTGCTGACAGGTGCCCAAACACCTGTGTCTGTAAACACAGGTAAAATGTTTAAAATGGACAAATTCTGTCCATGTGCTTTGTCTGACATTTCAACACGGTCAGGGCAGTTCCGTTCACCAGGCGGACAAGCCTAAACCCAGATCACCACATGAACACCTTGACAATTAAAGACTTGTATGTGTCAGGACTATAAGCCTTGGGGTTCTGAATATCCCTGCAGTGATTAAATATGCAGCTTGGGTCCAAAGCAGTAGGGAATAGGGAATATGTAATATGTAGTACCGCATTTTTCCCAGCAGGAGAACGGATTCCTGTGTCGTAAGTGAAGCGGTGAGGCATATGTTAATGTAGCTATGTACTATGGTTATGCATATAAATGAGTCAGAACACCAAAAGTATAGTGGTTACAGCATCCGGCCAACGTGAATGCAGTCCAGGTTCAACTACGACTACAGCACATATAATGTTAAAGTGTAATGAATGCGTCTGTGCTGTACAGACATTTAAATATATAAAGGTGAACGTGTGTTTCGCATATGTCCGTTAACCGGATTACAGATATTTTACTGGTACTGTCACAAGTAATAAAGCCCACGTAAGCACAAAGACTTAGTAAACATATGTAACCCACAATAAGGATATGCATGTGCGCCTGCGCGTAACCCACAATAAGGAAATGCAAGTGCGCCTGTGCGTGTGTAATCCACTCACAGCATAGCAAATGAATGCTGGTTTCTACACGTAATGTCTATATATGGATATATACATTTGTGTATAGATATATATCCACAGACTTAAACTAAATAAATATATGAAATAAAGAATGTACAGACATATATATATATATATATATATATATATATATATATATATATATATATATATATATATATATATATATATATATATATATATATATATATATATATATATATATATACACAAACACATACAACATTAATTGATATATACATAACAAACATATAAACAAATGTCTTCGTAGATATAACACATGTACATAAATAGGTTACATCATAGCTAGTATGGCTAGACATACAGACATGCAATTAAGGTAAATACACTGCTGCTCTCAAAACTATTGCCCGGAAAGTATCAGTGTGCCAGATCTGCAAGTCCTACTCTTTAAACATGGATATAGGTGTCCTTTGCAGGACCCCAAAAATTGTGAATCTATACACACACTGTCCTGTAATGATTGCTGCAAAGAAGTGTCATCCACAACTACAATATAGCTGTACATGCAACAGTAGCTTGTGCAAGTGTAATAACACATGGGTTGACAGAATGTATGACATATGTCCCGATATGCGGAGAGTGGATAGTGCTTAGAAGTGTCTTCATACTTTATTATCGCTCACATTAAATATGTGTTATGACTACTGTGGAGGGGTGTCAGGTCTGGGAATCATGGGTATGCAATAATGGGCCTAGGTGCCCAGGTGTTGGTTGGCACAGATTTATGAGGTCCGCCCCATGGGAGTGATTGATATTCCTATGTGGGTATAGCAGACGCCTATATCTTCCAAAAATGAAGAACCCATCTACTGGATATTGTGTAAACTATTGGGGGAAGACGTAGGGACTTATATTAGTGTCCTGTAAGCGATTATCATGGATGTACATGCGTACGATTAAGATGGTAACCATGCCTCTCAACCTATCAGAATAAGACATCTGGACAAAGGCATTTTAAAATAAGTACAAATAGGGAATATTTCAAATATTCCTCTTACAAAGTCAGAACGTTGATAGAATAATGGATCATTCATTAGTATGAATGTTTTGAGGGTTATTAATTATAAACTACTAATGTCTGTCATTATTGTCTAACCCCACAGTCCCTAATGACTTGCCACTAAATTACCAGAAAGGCACAATATCATTAAAAAGGGAACAAAATTATAAGTCTAAGTTCGGGACATTTACCCAAAATGTGTACAGTTGAGAGGTATGAAGGTAACCCTGACCTAAATAAATGTACAGAACTAGTGAGATTAGGTGGACAGGTGTGAAGAAAGATGTGATGACAAATGACAAAACATGTAAGTCAAAAGCATGTACCTCGATAAATTTGATGAATACTTATGCCCTGTAATAGTTAATGTGGAAGGTTAATAGAAACAACATAAATGTGTCCCTCAGGGTGCTATGCAGTGTCCCCGATACAGTGTTCAGTCTCCCACACTCGCATGTGAGTTCTGCCACTGACGGAAAGCGCAAATACCGGCGAACACATAAGGTAGATGATAGCAGAATATGTTTTGATTAGCACCTGTTGGCTTTTGTGAGGAACACAACACTCTGGGAGGGTGTGTCCTACAAAAGAAATGTAATGGCATCTGGCCTGTGATTTCTTCATATATTGTGTGTAGTGGTGTAATAAAATGACATATCTTGTATCAGAAACAGATACATGTTATAGGAAACAGTATTATCGACTATACTACTACAAGACAAATCTGAAGGTATGAAAAGCACTGAAGTAGTCAGTTTAGTATTGACCGCAGGTATGTGTTGACTTGTCAAATATCACAGCTGTACATATAGTTCCTATAGGGCTGTCACCTCTACAAATGATGAAAGTGGGAGCTGCTCTGTAGAAATGACAGACGTAGCAGGTCAAAACGTACCTACAGCCATGCTTACTCCACAAATAGACATATTAGCACACAGCAAAGCTTAGGCCAGGATTCATGAAGCCTAGGTCGGTGTGTACGAGTAGAGTAAGAGTAGAGCAAGGCAAGATGTCTGCCGAGCTATTCAGCAATATCCTGTAGGGGCGATAACACAGCCCCTAAAACGAACGTTGCATGGACAATGTTAGGATATGCAAATTACCCCATTTGTAGGTGAAAGCTATGCAAATTATGTAAAATATGTGATACATGAAACAGTAAGCTGTCCGTGCAAGAGTAGAGTTATGTGCAGAAATGTACACGGATGTTAACCGAGTAACGTTCTGCAAGTAGCTAAACGGAGCAATGTCATCTGCAAATAAAGGATGGATGTAGTTGAAGAAGCATGCCAATGGCCAAATATAAGGCCAGTGGCATGTTTTTCCATTGGAAATTAATAAAACTCTAGTTGTCCTCCCCCGATCTCCGGTGTTTAAGCATAGCACAGCGGCGCGAATACGCGCTGTGCATACAAAACAAGACAAATATGTAAAATATACATACAAATTGTAATGTCAGTTAAAAGGTAGTTCGTCATGCAGGTGAATGGCAAGCTGAAGACAACATGGCTACTGAGTAGTGGTTGCTATGTGTGGAAGTGCACTCTCAGAGATGTAACCAAGCATTAGTAGGCAATCCTATGCAATTGAGGCTGAGGATAGTGAAGCACAATTTGTCATGCCATATGGGCCAAGCCTCTACAGTGTAAGAGTAGGTTAAGGGGACTATCAGTGTAGATGATAGGTGACATCATGAGTGTGTATGTATAAAACACTGTAATCTTATTGGAGCAGTGTGTCACATGTTTGCTGTCAGTGACTCATCAGTGGAAGAGGCGTGTTATGATTTATCCTAGGTAAAGTCAGGAAACTGATGGTGTACGCCATGGATATCACTGAAGTTTCTTGCAAACCTGCTGAAGTGTGCTTGTGCCCGTGCAAGCCTGTAAGCCCGAGTAAGCATGTGTGCATGTGTGTCTGCCCGTGTGCGCGAGTTGAAGAATGAGTAAGCTACTGTAAGATTGTTGAAGTCCGTGTAATGTTGTGTAAGCCAGTGTAAGTGTTCGTACGCATGTATAAGCCTGTGTGCACGCATGGAAGCGGATGTGCACTTCACTGTGCTCCTATGCGCGGCACCGCTCACTGTGGACACAGACAGTGAAAAGGAAGGTAAACAAATAGCAGTAAGTTAACCAAGGAGAACTACCACAGCTAGCAGGTGAAAACAATCAGACTGAGTATATTACACAGCCAGTACAGTAGGCCAGCACAGCACAGCACGTACAACTCTACAAACAGCATTCCACCATGTTTTTCTCAGACACACTGCAATACTGTAGTATACTAAGAGAAGTGAAAACTGTAAAAGCTTAACTGAGACAACATAATGTTAGGGGCTGCCATTGCTATTATACGTCAACATATGCAACATGTGGAGGGTTGTGCCAATGTGAATGCTGCTCAGCATCACACAGTGAGTAGACGGAGAAGAGTGTGCAGGCACAGGGTAACCTACCAGGGGCTACATGAGCTGGAGATAGTAGAGCGCTGTAGAGTGGACAGAGACCTCCAGCAGAAGATTGTGGAGCTGTGCAGGCCATGTCTCACACACAGAACTAACAGAGGGAAACCTATCCCTGTGGAAACCAAGGTATGTGTTGCCCTAAGGATACCAGCAACAGGTACCTTCCAGAGATCAACTGGTGATATGATGTGGATTTTACAAACATCAGCATCCAGGGTACTGCACCAGTTCATGAATGCCATGTCAGCACATGTCAGTGATGATATATATATCCCCAATTCCCGTGAGGTATTGGGCAGCAATATGTGTCTTTTCCACACAATAGTGGAATACCCTAAGTACTGTGTGCAATACACTGCACATATGCATCAAAGCACCAGCCAGTGAGTGTGGTAGGGCCTACATCATCCACAAGGGCTTCCCCTCCATGAAGTGACGGTTTGTGTGTGATGGCCAGCCCATAATAATGAATGTGTGTGCTGGATGCCCTGGAAGCTGCAATGCTTCCGATATGTGGCATCTGACGCAGCTGTACAAAACATTTGGCAATGGGGACAACCCTCATGGTCACCTAATGGGGGATGCTGGATGTGCAGTTCAACTGTGGCTGATGACACACATCAGAAATGCACACACACATGAACAGGAATGCCATAATGAGGCACACGCACAAACAAAAACTTTACTCTAGCATGTGTTTGTGTCGCTCAAGTCACAGTTCTGGTGCCTGGACACATCTGGTGGAGCATTAAAGCACTTGTTAACTACATGTACCAGAATTGTCTGTGGCCTAGGTCATCTGTGTCACACACACACACACACACACACACACACACACACACACATGACAGTTTATATACATAGTGTGAGTGACTGCTCATGTATGAGTATTACTGCAGAACAGTTCAAACACAGCAAAGTATGTCAGTAATGGACATTCATCATAGTTGTACAACCACCTTGGAGGATATGCATGCAGAACTCTCATTGCTTATGTGATACAGTGATGTACTTCAAAATACCATTGTAAATGCAAATATCAAATGACAAATGACATAGCACTTATCTATGTGTACACAGTGTTACCCATTATACATATTGGGGTGTAATACCTATGTGTTACTGTTGGTAAAGTATGTGTAGTAAATGTGGATAACTAACTCTTTTTAGCCTTATAGGTTTACAGCATGGGTTGGATAACACATATCTGTCTGTATGATACCCTTGTGTAGAATAACTGTGTCATGTGCAGAATGCATTCTAGGCCACAGTATGAATTCCCAGATGTGGACAGGAATATCCCTATTGTCTTTGCTTGTAACTAACATGGCTATATGTCAAACAGTAATGGTCCCAGCAATGTGTGGCGGTCAATACCAGTGCGTACTGGTATAGTATAGTACATGTAGGATCCACATGCTACTGTGTGTCCTACATGTGTGGGTCAGTTGTGAAGATATCATATAACAATTGGTTATTCAGACTGTTGAGGTCGTGTCTACTACCATAATGCAAAACAATCACAGATAGTAACAGTATCACCCACAGCACCGTGTAAAACCATAGCAATCACACATGTGTAGACAAGTACAACAATATGTGTAGTATAATGCATACTGGCTACCAATAGAAACTATGAAGTGTTAACAGTGTGTAATACAGGGCATGTCACCATTCCAATGTGTCCACTATACATGTACATGCAGACAGTGCACCTTCACCATGTTCACATATAAATACATGAAAATCTGTACTACACACATCACACACGTACTGCACACTCTGAAACACATGCTGTCAATACTACACACATCAGTCAAATGGCACATGGATGGATAATACATCTTCAGAATTAACAGTGCTGTACACTATACTACATTGATGATCATAGCTGTAATGTATCATGCCTGCTTACATACACCTAGAAGGAAATCACACTTTGTGTTAACAACATTGTAATATTATTACAGTGCTATGAAGCCACCCTGTGCATCAGCACCATGTTAGTCTGTACCTGCATCAATGTTACACATTACAAGAGGTGGCACAGGTGTCATCATATGCACAGGGTATGTAGTTTATTTTCCAGAGCCTGTCATTGAACCATCCAATCAACATGTATGCATTTGTGTGTGTGTGTGAGGGACAACAGGTTTTGCATGGCCCAATGTTGATGCAGTGTGTGTGTATGTGTTATCCCTAGCTGTTTGTTTTATGTGTGTCTCTGCATGTACACTGTTTCAGCATGTGTCAGCCATATACTGGAGGTTGTGGGACAGTCACAGACTGTACCTGCCAGGCTGTACAGATCACCATTTCTGGCCATGGACACCCCTCCATGCATTCAACAATATTCCAGTCCTGCACCTGGCAATGTATACACATACATTCTTGGGATCTGTATCACAACCTGTGGATAAACGGGTGTCAGTAATGTTAACCTGATTTGCATAGTATTGTCATTTAATACATAGTTATATGAGCCATACTAATCCTCCAAAGTAATAGCCACTGCTGACTGCTGCTGAGATGTGCACATGACCGTTTAAAGGTGCTGTACTATCATTGTTTTCAATGTCCTTTGTAATACCCAGCAACAAAATAACTGCTCACTACATAACTATAACCCAGGATCACTACAGCACACAGTATGTGCACTATCAAAGAGCCATAGCACATTCAGATACATCCAAGGTGATCACGTACAGATAATGCAGCACATTCAATAGTGCTAATATCCACATACATATTACAAATATATATATATATATATATATATATATATATATATATATATATATATATATATATATATATATATATATATATACACACACACACACACACACACACTTGGCAGGGCTGGGAGTTGAACATACACCTAACTACCTTATCACACTACAGCATTACGCAATTACAGAACGCGCTACCGAGATTACTGAGCACAGCACTCCCAGAGGCATACTTCTAGGTGGGTGAAATCATCCGCAAAGGCAAAGATGCCGATAGGGAATGTATGTGTTGTGAGGCATCTAAAAGCATTACTGTGTCCCCAGGCAGCTGGAAACACACACACACACACACACACACACACACACACACACACACGCACACACGCACACACGCACACACGCACACTTGGCAGGACTGGGAGTTGAACATACACCTAACTACCTTATCACACTACAGCATTACGCATTTACAGAACACGCTACCGAGATTACTGAACACAGCACTCCCAGAGGCATACTTCTAGGTGGGTTACATCATCCGCAAAGGCAAAGACGCCGATAGGGAATGTATGTGTTGTGAGGCATTTAAAAGCATAACTGCATCCCCAGGCAGCTGGAAACACACACACACACACACACACACACACACACACACACACACACACACACACACACACTTGGCAGGGCTGGGAGTTGAACATACACCTAACTATCTTATCACAATACAGCATTACGCATTTACAGAATGCGCTACTGAGATTACTGAACACAGCACTCCCAGAGGCATACTTCTAGGTGGGTGACATCATCCGCAAAGGCAAAGACACCGATAGGGAATGTATGTGTTGTGAGGCATCTAAAAGCATTACTGTGTCCCCAGGCAGCTGGAAACACACACACACACACACACACACACACACACACACACTTGGCAGGACTGGGAGTTGAACATACACCTAACTACCTTATCACACTACAGCATTACGCATTTACAGAATGCGCTACCGAGATTACTGGACACAGCACTCCCAGAGGCATACTTCTAGGTGGGTGACATCATCCGCAAAGGCAAAGACGCCGATAGGGAATGTATGTGTTGTGAGGCATCTAAAAGCATTACTGTGTCCCCAGGCAGCTGGAAACACACACACACACACACACACACACACACACACACACACACACACACACACACACACACTTGGCAGGACTGGGAGTTGAACATACACCTAACTACCTTATCACACTACAGCATTACACATTTACAGAACACGCTACCGAGATTACTGAACACAGCACTCCCACAGGCATACTTCTAGGTGGGTGACATCATCCGCAAAGGCAAAGACGCCGATAGGGAATGTATGTGTTGTGAGGCATCTAAAAGCATTACTGGATCCCCAGGCAGCTGGAAACACACACACACACACTTGGCAGGACTGGGAGTTGAACATACACATAACTACCTTATCACACTGCAGCATTACGCATTTACAGAACGCGCTACCGAGATTACTGAACACAGCACTCCCAGAGGCATACTTCTAGGTGGGTGACATCATCCACAAAGGCAAAGACGCTGATAGGGAATGTATGTGTTGTGAGGCATCTAAAAGCATTACTGTGTCCCCAGGCAGCTGGAAACACACACACACACACACACACACACACACACACACACACACACACACACACACACACACACACAGCAGGACTGGGAGTTGAACATACACCTAACTACCTTATCACACTACAGCATTACACATTTACAGAACACGCTACCGTGATTACTGAACACAGCACTCCCAGAGGCATACTTCTAGGTGGGTGACATCATCCGCAAAGGCAAAGACGCCGATAGGGAATGTATGTGTTGTGAGGCATCTAAAAGCATTACTGTGTCCCCAGGCAGCTGGAAACACACACACACACACACACACACACACACACACTTGGCAGGGCTGGGAGTTGAACATACACCTAACTACCTTATCACACTACAGCATTACGCATTTACAGAACGCGCTACCGAGATTACTGAACACAGCACTCCCAGAGGCATAGTTCTAGGTGGGTGACATCATCCGCAAAGGCAAAGATACCGATAGGGAATGTTTAGAGAGTGAGCAGTCTGAAAGCATATTACTGTCCCAAGGTAGACGTAGACAAACACACGGCAGTGCTGTCATCGGGGCAACTAAATATCTACGGAGCACTACAACACTAAATAGATACGGGATGCGCCACAGACAGTACACCCTTCGAGACAGCAACCAGTGTGTTCAATGTAGGCATCCATCGTGACATTGAAAATGGACATCTGTTGCCTGGATGACCACCATGGCTATACAGGATGTCAATGGCCATGCCCACACACTTAGTATCACACGTCTGTTTGGAATGTACTGTGTGTCCGTCTACACAACGGCATACTGGGCATGCTCACACACTTAGCAGTTGCAAAGGGCCGTCTTGCATGCACACGGATTCTAATCACGGAAGGGCGCAGTTTGGAATGTACTGTGTGTCCATCTACACAACGGCATACTGGGCATGCTCACACACTTAGCAGTTGCAAAGGGCCATCTTGCATGCACACGGAGTCTAATCACGGAAGGGCGCAGTTTGGAATGTACTGTGTGTCCATCTACACAACAGCGTACTGGGCATGCTCACACGCTTAGCAGTTGCAAAGGGCCATCTTGCATGCACACGGGTTCTAATCACAAAAGGGCGCAGTGTGGAATGTACTGTGTGTCCATCTACACAACGGCATACTGGGCATGTTCACACACTTAGCAGTTGCAAAGGGCCATCTTGCATGCACACGGAGTCTAATCACGGAAGGGCGCAGTGTGGAATGTACTATGTGTCCATCTACACAATGGCGTACTGGGCATGCTCACACACTTAGCAGTTGCAAAGGGCCATCTTGCATGCACACGGATTCTAAACACAGAAGGGCACAGTATGGTATTACTGTCCCCACGTACATGAAGGCCACTCACATGTATTGACCAGTACACACTCAGGAGCTATCACAGATGTCTCAGGTGCAGATCACAGAGGTACACACCACAATCTACAATGTAGCCATCACACATCACCATGTCATTGGACCAGCAATACACAGCTATACATTAACACAACACCGTGTGACTCATGACCAGTGGACTGTACATAGGTCTTCAGCAACTGTGCAGACTACCCATGTACCGACAGGGTTCCATCATGTGTTATGCATTTCAATGATACCACTTTACATAACCAGGTCAGCTCTACACATACCAGGGACCCTGGGTCTTACACAGCTGTGACAGATGACTGTCGCTGTACACCAACGAACACACATGTTTGGCTATGTCATACATGCAGTTGCAGTGGATATGTGCATGGACCACACACACAACACATATGTACATAGCATAGCTTTTGCTGTCCTCTGTGCAGACAAGTGGCTACAGCAATCATACGCACGTAAATGGAAGGTGGGTCCATGGCTGTTGAATGCTAACAGTACATGAGGTAGCAATGTTGACCAAGGACACATTCCCTCTGTACTAGTTACCCATGACACCCATCATATCATACAACAGTCCATGTGTTATGTATGTCAACACACATGTCCAGCAATTGCAATACATTCAAACATGGCGACATGACAGGCATGTAGGACCAACACACATGTACAATCTGTAGTGTGCATGCAGCTACCATGCATGTACAGTAGCTGATGTAAGTAACTCATCTGTGCCTAACTACAACATGCAGTTGCAATGCCACCCCATCATTGACACCTGTATATGGTGACATACTGACAGTACGGTAGGATGTACAGCAGGTATGGATATATGTGTGTACATAAAGTGGTGATGCACCTGTGTAGATGGATGTTTGCCAGGGACGGCTCACAGGTGTGTCACACACCATCCAACCATGAGATGTGCAAACAGTACGCTATGTTACCATTACTTGACGGTGGAGACATAACACCTACACAGCGGTCAGGTGTTACCAACAGTACATCACTTGACACCTGCAACACTTACATCCTCCCGTGTGCATATAGCAGCACAATTGCCGAAGGTAGCATTGGTACACATAATGCGGCCAATACTGCTGCATGTCTGTCAGACGTATCATCATATAGCAGGTGTATCATTCACAGTACAGCCATGTGTGTTTGCTTGTGTGACCATATATGCCACATATGGTGTGGAATACAACCCACTTGTTACACACCCCTGTACACTGTTGTAGAGATCTGTACATACTGCAGTGCGGAAAGCATGACGTAGGCAGGTGTGGTGTGTGTATCACACACATCAGCTATCCAAATGTGTACGACATTTGTGGTCTCCACAGTGTGTGTGTGTGTGTGTGTGTGTGTGTGTGTGTGTGTGTGTGTGTGTGTGTGTGTGTGTGTGTGTGTGTGTGTATGTAGGTATGTATGGCTGTCTGGTGCATGGAGTGAGGGAGTATGTTACCATACAGAACACACAGGATCCCTAACCCCTCATGGTCATGCAGTCCACTACCCTGTTGATGCCATCGGTCTCAGCCACACTGGCTACCTGTACATGTTCTTTCTCTGTGTCGCATTGTGTGGGTGCACAGTACTGTGAGGGTGATGACCACATAGGCAAGGGTCCTCACCTCAACACTATGGGGTGTGCGTTATAGTGTTGTTGACCCCATTAGTGTGAGCATGTTCCTGTAATGTGACAGGATATTACTGCTACACAGTGAGGCCTCATGCTATCAAGTGGCCTCTAATGTTATCATCGGCCGGACCGCTGTGTACAACCCCTGCACCATGTCAACATACCTGTGATGTGACCTGGTATGGATATCACGTCTCTAGCCACTGTAGCCTATTAAACTGCCCACATGCTTCTGGATCAGTATATGTGTGGACATCTGTGGTATGTTAGACTTTCCGACAGTCAGGTTGAGGCTACGTATAGCATGCTAATATTGCCATATGTCCCTGTGAGTACTCCACAGTTACACATGGGAGACTGCAAACAGTGCTACCTGTAGACACATGCAAGTAGACCATAAGGAGGACACCAGGGCATCATTACCAACATGCTGTTACTGTTGTTACCATGACACATACTGTGAACATATAGCAATGCATGCTAAACCTGTACTACATGGTATGTCGGGTGCATGTCAACAGTACACAACTAATGTAATATACACATCTCTCACTATTCTCACACAACTATTGTAATATACACTTCTCTCACTATTCTTACACAACTAATGTAGAATGCACTTCTCACTATTCTGTTCACCCTGTGCATCAGACCATTTGAGCATGTCCCTGCACCGATGGTGTGGATGACAGGGATGCGGCACAGGCTTCATCATATGCACAGGGTGATAATGTTTGCCAGGGGCATAGGCTGCACCAATGGATGACATCATGTGTGTGGGTAAGGGCCAGTGATATGATTGGACATGCCTGTTCAGTATGCATGTGGTTTTTGTTGTGCCCTACAGATGTCTTTGCTGTGTGCATGTATGTGTGCTCACAGTTCTGCCTTTTGTGAGGCCTACATGGGGTATTATTGACAGCTCCAGATTGTACAGACCAGGTTGTACAGCTCACTGTGTCCGGCCATGGCCACGTGACCTGTGCCTGCCAGGGGTTGCACGGGCACTACCAGGCAGAGGTACAGATTGGCTACTGTCCGATGACACATGTCCACTGGAACCGTGTCCCCACTGGGAATGTCCAGGGCCATGTCCACGTGGCCTGCTGTGTCCTGGTGTGGACAGTGTAGCACCAGCTGCACTGTTACTGCTACTGGCACTATGGGAGTGGGCATGTGAGGTGGCATGCTCACGTTGACCTGCACTAGGTGGTGTGGCTGGCCTATGTCCACGTGGCCTACACCTCACTCCTACCAGATGTTCCAGCACAGACAGCTCACACTCACGGATTGCCATGCCATGGTCAAGGATTCCAACCATGTCACCCAATTGCCTGTCCAGAACATCAGCAATCTGCTGTTGAGCATTTGCCAAAAAAGCCTGGATGTTGTCATTTAGGGTACGGATAGCAGCCCTCTGCAGCCTCTGCCCTTCTCTGGTCTGCCGTTCAGCACGTGCCTGTGCCACCATTACAGTCTGGAACATGTGTCTGGTGATACCAGCTGCTGTGCTCTGTCCTGCAGGTGCATGTCTGCCAGAGGTCCTCTTACGAGCAGCACTGGCCACATGCCTGTGTGGCACATCTGCAGTCATTACACTGACACCATGGTGTGTAGACACACCTTCTGTAGCCACCACATGTTCCTGTTCCACGCTAACAGACACTGACTGTCCTTCCTCTATGGCCACTGGTGATGCGGTATGTGTTGGCAGCAGAACTGTGTGCGGGGAAGAGGGGGACATAGCTGGGATGGCAACCGTTTGCACAGATTCAGCCCCTGACAACCCTGCCTGTACCTCATGCATATGCTCAGCATTGCTAGTATCTGTGGGGACACTAACATCAGATGGACCACAGGAGGGTAACGCACCTACATCACCTGTGAATGCAAAGAAAGACTCTAAATTACAACAGGCACACACACACAGACACACACACACACACACACACACACACACACACACACACACACACACACACACACACACACATAGACACACACACAGACACACCATGCATGTGATTTGACAGATGGCATGCAGCATGCCTGTGGTACAGCAGAGGGCATGCAGCTCAGACATTAATAGTGTTAGTAAGCATACCTCCCTGGGGTGCACACTACAGCAAGCAGGTGTCATATCAGTAGCCATGCAGTTCACACAATCATGGTAGTATGCATGCATCCCCATGATACACCATGTGGACCAGAACAGGATAACAGTACACATGGCTGATGTGACCTTGACATGTACTCTGCTGATGTGTGCATTAACATGCATACATGTCTGACACAATGCTGTCCTGACACATGTACAGCATCGTAATGGGCATCACATTGCGGTGTTGTCTGTATGCCCTACAGATAGAATGCATGTTTAGCAAATGTGCATGAGCATGGAAGGGTAGTGTGAACAGTCTACATTGCTATACAGTGTGAAGTACAGACACTGTGCCATTGCATGGCATCTTGAGGCATCTGTATTGCTGTACAATGCATAATATGTACACATTGCATAGCCATAACTGCATGCATACCTATGACATAACTGTGGATTGTGACCCACGATGCTGAGGTGTATACACACCAAACCATGCTGTGTCAAGTGACAGATCACTGGAGGACCTACAGCTGACACCCCTGGACAACAACTACAGGGTCTTAGCTGCCTGGCAACCATGTCCACACATAGCGGACATGTCAATTCACCATTTTCCACCTGACATTGATGTACCACACACACACAAGGTGCACAGCTAACGGTGATGTCCTACAGCAGCAAGGGAAATGTACAGTATCTGTGGCCTGATGTGGTGTCAATGTCTGTGGAAGCTGTACAGGTGACTACTGTCATGCTATGACACAGTCGTGATGTTCAACTGATCTTATATGGTAGACTTCAGTGACACCTCCACTAGCTGTGCACAGGCTGTTAGGATGTCCAGTGTACCACATCAGCTGTATAATCAGTCAACTAAGGCTATAAGTGGACCATGTGTGGACAACGTGCAACAGGGTGTATACACATCACATCTACTGTGTGGCTACGTGTCTCTGGCCATCCCCCATGGCCATGTGTGCACATGTGTTGGCCAAATGTGTGTGATGGCCATCTATCTCACATGTCTGTGTTGTCCCATATGACATACACCCATAGATGTAAGATATGTCACCATCCACAGGGCTATGCAGACAACGGGTTGTATGTTTGGTGTGTGGGGTATGGGTCATGGGATAGTGTGACAATATTGCAGCCAGAACACTACATGTCTGGGACATGTCAGATGGCACATCACAATGTGTACACCCAATGCAGGGGCATACAACACAATGGTGACAACTGTGGGCTGCCCATATCACAGCTCACTGTGTGGTACTGTTTGCGTACCACACATGCTGTTCCAATCCATACTACATATGCCTCCATTGTAGAACACCTCCACCGTTGTATGCACAACTGACCACACATGTAGCAATGACAAATACTGTGGTTTCAAGTTGGTGTATCATTTCATTTGTATATATTGCATATGGGTGGCCTGTGTAAATGATGGGTGCTGCAACCTGTATATCGTGACTGGAATGAACATCAAGTGTGCAAGTGTTAACTGGCCACATGGCAAATAGATCTATGCTTTAACATGCCTGATACTGATGACAGTCTTACCTGCAATGGACTCATGCCTGTGCGGCACGCCAGAGGTACCTGTATAGGGGTGACACAGCAGTATGAACATTATCCATGACTGTATGACAGCCACAGGGTGCACTGTGCATGTTAACACATTCACCTGTATAATAGCATATAGTATGCACATGTGTGCATACACAGGGTAGCATACTGTAGTATGCAGCATGTGTGTCCACATACCTTGCATATGTTGTTACTTTACATAATGTACAGTGACACATGCAACTAAATGGGATATAATAGCCATATGTGGAGTACTGACTTACCAGGCAACTCCAGGCTCATTGGTTGGGAGACACCCACCTCCACAATGGCAGCTAGTGTTTGTGGATGCTGTTCTGAGGGTGTCCCCAGACTGGCCAGTAGCTCCTCGGTGTGTGTGAGTGGGGGCTGGGTTGGTGGCCCACCACCTGTTCCACCTTGTTCCCTGGCAATTGCAGTGGCACGCTGTTTTGCATGTCGTATCAAGTCCGTGCAGTGTCTGCGCACCTGCTGGTAGGTGCGGTTATGGCCACCCACATCGTTCACCCTCCTGCGAAGATCCTGCCACAGGTTGTCCCGCTGCTGGGCATGCTGTGGCACATGGCTGAACAACACCTCGTAGTTCTCATGGAGGTACAGGATGAGGACATCATCCTCCTGGCGGCTGTACGCTGGAAGGCGTGTACGAGGCATTTTCTGTAAGACATAATGATGGTGACAGGTCACAGTTTCAGAGATGTACAGAGATACTGCTGCACATACATTTCTATGACATCTAGTACATCTGCACAGTTATCTTTGCAAATCATCATGACACGGACATGACTGACATGTTTGTGTCACACACATGTAACACCCGTTGTGCATTGGATATCATCACCATATATGTGTGTCACCTCATTACAGTGTTCATACTCCATGTGAATGCTGTCTTGATGTGGGCATGTCTATTTGCCTGCGCTGGTGTTCTTACCTATCTGCACATGCCTGGATGTGTCCACGGTAATGCTGTTGACCTTGATGCTGTGTATATGTCACATATCAACACAGACACAGCCTTAATGGACTTGAGCAGTGACAATGCACACATATGCATGGAAACCTGTACATGCATGTGTTTTGCCATATACATCTACACAGCACTGTACAGCTGTTCAACATCCTGCCATGGATCGCCTGTGTTGCACATGTGATAGACATGGGACAATGGCTAGTCGGACATCATTCGCAGGGATGGTTATGAACCATAGCATGTATGGGCAAGGTTTCCTAGCTGTAACAGACAGCCATTATGCCACCACGAGGTGCATCAGTGCCACATTACTGATCCAGACAGTTGATACTACATCTACCATACGGCCATCACACCATGTATGACTGGGATGATATGTGCAGCTTTGATGGACAGGGTTGCATGGTTTGGCGGGAGTATGTCACATGTATGGCACAGGGATCTGTCCAGCATGTGACGATCCTAGTATTAGAACGGTGGATATCCATGACGTATATCTTACAGATCAGGATATGGACATGTAGCATGTCCATCATCATGGTGTAGCAGATGTCTTTATGCAAGGTAGACAGCATGCTGCATAGTGGAGGTGAGGATTGTGAAGGCTGGTATCGCCCATCCATGCATGGCCATTACCCCTTAAAGGTGATATGTGATCCAATATTGGTCACCCCAGTGCTGTATATGCCTGTCCAATGATCTCCGTGCTCATGGATGGCACCCTGTCATGACATGGGTACCTCGTATGACTACCTAAGGTGCCTGGAGATGTCACCAAGTCAGGGAGGTGTACTGCACAGCACCATCCCTTACACAGTGTCCATAATGATGACCACAGCCTAGGTGGTAGTTAATGGGTACAGGGATGTTCACCTAGCAGTGACAATGCTGATATCATCCATCAGAATGTGCACATATGTCACACACCTCACCCACACAGCCCATTCCGTATGTTGCTCACAACACTGACACAGCCATTCCTCATAGGTCATGGCCATTCACATCCTTACATACACAGATGCCTAACATTTGTCTGTGTGGTATGGGCTACAATGAGGGTGGAGTACAACACATTAACCCTGTTCTACTGTAGCTGGCACTGGTGTGATATGCATATGTCACTCTGGTACCATTTGTAGTTGTGAGTCTGTCAACAGGCCACTGGTAGAACACTCCTGTGACATACAAAGGTATTTGTAATCAAACATCCGCACTGTCTTGTACATCTGTACTGCTAACATCTACAGTGATAATGGTTCATGGACATGCACACCATACTCAGCAGGGTTATAGTGCGGTGCCACACATTATGACTGTCGTCACCACTTGTGGGTTGATATTATCCAACACCCTATCTGTATTTTATGGTCATGCTAGGCACTTGTTCAGAACTTGTGAGCATGTCACGAGCTACTGATTAATATAGCACCCATTCCACACCATTTCCCACAGGTACACTGGCTGTCTTAAGATTTCCAGCTTGCTTATGGTACAACAGCTGTTGTACACATGTAACTCACATATCCTGTGAGACATGGTTGGATATACAGGCATGTCCAACTGTCACGTACCAGTGCTATTGCCTGTCTATAAGATGGATATGTCATACATGTGGCAATAGAGCAATTGTCTCATGTACACATTCAATGCTCACCTCCCAACATACGACACTACAGCCTGTGGGGGATGCACTTATGCAGCCCTGCTGGGAGTAATGCTGTCACCAACCCTGACTGCACCTGACAGTCATGTGGGGATGTGTAACATTCGCAACACACCCCACTCATCACATAGTCTCACATGATCTCCACCACAGGCCACACATATGAGGACAATGTGTGCAGTACCTCTCCATACTCTGTGTAGGCACCAGAGGCAGCCCCCACACGGAACACAACATCACCAACTTATAGCCCACAGACTCATGTGTGCCCATCACATACAGCCAATACTGTGTTATAACATACACAACACACCAGTCATAGGTGACTCTGTAGGCGGTCACACTGCAGTTCCACAAAGCAGGCTACACAAGGCGATAGTCGCTTACATCTTGCTGTCAGGTAACTGGTTCTGCAACATAACCTATGCACCCATGCCACACCTCACCAGGTACACTGTGACTTGTCATTCTCCATGTTAGTGTGACTGCCCTGAGATGCCACTTCACAGACTACGTGTGCAGGGACATGCAATAGCTCGCCAGTCTTGTAGCCCTGAAGGTGTGGGCCAAGCCCTGGGGAGCATTATGCATTCATCCAGACCCGATACAACTGTACAATGACTGATTGTGTCACTTCAACAGTTGCCTATGCTTCTGCTGTCATTCCACAGGCATCTGGTATCTGTCCGCTTTGACTGACCTGGTCAAACACAATGCTTTGGCACAGATGACCTGCACCTGTCAGCCCTGGGAGTACAGCTCACATGTACTGCCTGTCTTGCACAGTTTCCAATAACAGTCACTGGCAGAATGGGAACTGGCAAGCAAGACATGGGGTCATGTGACACAATGCTTGCATCTTCCTCTGTGACGCAGGCAAGGCACACCTTATAATGCACCACTCCAATATCTCTGCAGTGACTGGGACCTGCCTGTAGGCTCTGCATAGCACACCTGCAATGACAGGTTATAGACAGACCATACCTTTCAGGCACATACCTGGACCGGCACACCCACAGCTGAGGTGTTCCCACATCCCACTATGTTGTACACACATCCTGGCTAGTTACTTAGCACAATGCATCAGAGGTGCTCCACATGCAACTAACTGTGTCCGGAACGGCTATACACATTGTAACAAGCTACAGATTCCACTTCATACCCCACAGTTACCAGACCTCATTTGTTGGTGTACCGGACAGTAGGGCTCAGACAGCTACTACTGATGTGTGACTGACACTAACCCACACTTAACTGGGATAGCCACTCATGTACTGACACATCCATGAGTCATAACCTCCACTCGGCTGGATAAACCCATACACACCACCTCCAACACCAACATTAACCTTGACATGAACACTACCAACATGTGACTGGTGTTCCACACCTGTGGTCATCCCCTCATTGGTGGATTCCGAATATATGCTAATCAACCTTGTTAGCCACATCCCGGCACCACACCCTTCACGGCATACACAGTACATGAGTACTACAACACCTACTACAGACGTCTTATGACAACGGTTGTTAATGTCATGGCACCCGTGCAGATGGACAATGCACATACAAATGCTGCAACATACCGCAGTGCACTTCAGTAGCACGTACATGACTGCATGGATCATGCTATGCCACACAGAGCCATGATGGTACACACCAGATAACAGACGCCATTCTGGTGGTCAAGTTCTATGGAGATAATGTACAACAACAGGTGGAGGCTGTTGCACAGTGGTGTACAATCCCATGGGTGGGGTAGCTCACTGGTCAGCCTCAGTAGGGCCACGGGATCCCTCATCACATACTCCATGACTAGCTATGTAAACATTACTGCGACACATTCCGGGGCATACCACAAGGCATTATGGTGATATGTCAGTAGTCAATGGCAATACCCACATCTGCTCTCACATACAACAGTCACTCAGGAACATTACAGACCCAGGTGATGTTGGCAACATGCTGGCGGATGGATTCAATGCTAACATTACACCCTCTCACTCACTACAGGGCCACAATCCATGCAGGAACATTGCGGTGTCCCTGCGGTCACACCTACACAGTACTAACCTGCACTCTATATGTCCTGGGACACTGGCCCCATGTCACCTTCCAAAGTCCCAGACTGTGATGTCCACAAACCTCTGAATGACATGTCTCCACTAGGCCACCATATTCAGTAATAGCCTTGTATCAGACATTGTGGCCCCTGAATGGCACACAGCAACATTTATCACACTCCACACAGGTGGCACCACAATGCATGAGTGGGACTATAGTTCTACACACCTGACTGGACTGTCCTGCACGGCTATGGGGCACATCATCAAGGACGTCATTCACAGAGACATTGTTGGGCTACGGTCCTTTGATGCCACCCGGGTTGGACTTGTTAGGGCCAGAGCATGGCCCCTACACCTGGTGGACTCCTTTCATACAGTTACCAGGGTAGTTGATGATGGTACGGGAGTCCACACATCCTACATTGTCCTCTCATTGCCTCTCAGCACTGTTCTTCATTCTGGTATTGACAACATACACATCCACCTGCGCATCGTACCCTATGTCTCAGGATGTTATGCAACGTGGCTCATGGACAGGACACACAATGAGGGTAGCATACCATAGTGCCTACTGCATTTCAATTACATTTGGCATACCACAGTCCTCAGTCATAGGGCCCCTCATGTTCAGTATATGCTTCCCTGAGGTACAGGCTAGCACAGATGGACTTTCCCTGCCTAGCTTGACAAACCCCTGCATACAAAGCACCATGATTGATCCACCAGCTGATACTGACTCCATCCATATGGGTGTCACTGTGACAAATACCTGATATGAATATCATGGCCTCAAGCTGCATGACACAAGGTCCATGGACATCATCTTTGCATTACACCATTCACCCACTATCACATAGGTGGTAGTCCCCTACATACATGTCACATTGTACATGTTTGTAGTACACACGTATGTCACACCCACTCCTGTGATTACCGTATTGCCACTGTGGCGTGGATATCCTTCTACATGGCCACACTTATCTGTACTGGGTGTGTAGCCAGTACATAGGCACCCATTGTACCTCTGAACTCAAGACTTCTACACACATTCAAGGGTACACCACCCCATTTAGGGTGTACCTTACACAACAGCTACAGCTTTAGATACCACAATATTAACACGCCATGACGTTTATTGAGCTCTGACAGCTAAGGTATGCGGCTGAACTACGGACACCACGTCTGTACACATTTGCATACTACATACTCAGGGGTGACCTCTGCTGAACAGACAGGGCCCATGTCCAAAACAATATTAATGGATATACTCCACATACGCGACATACGCAAATGCCACTGTGAGCAACATGCTCATGGATATGTGCACACACGCAACAATGAGTGGGATGTGCTTGAGGGTTACATTCCCAAACCAGACACTCACCATGCTTTGGAACATGACTACTATGTACATCACGCAGGGACACTCAGTAGCACTGTTCATGTGATACCTCCCTTGGTGTTTGGGAGACACATGTACGCCAGGGATCACTGCAGTGGCTGTACTGTGCAGAGGTGCAGGTAACACATGGCTCTGCTGATCACAGAACACTACCCTAGAGAGGTGCCACTGGTGTGAACACTGTGGTTATGCTTACACATAGACTTGCCAGACTGCATAGTACCCCACTATGAACTTGTGAAGCTATTACATGTCCTTCGTGCATGGTTACATGGTAGCCCTTCCATTTAGATTAGCTATCATGCTATTACAATGTCCCATGCCTACAAGCCATATGTATCCTGTTATTGTACATGCCAATAGACGATACCTGTGGTATGCATGATATGCCTGTTATGCTGTGTAGAATATTTGACATATCTACCTACAATACTATACATTACACATATTTTACATAGTATCCCATAATGTAAAGCATACTTGCACAGCGGAACCACCTTAGACATGTCATTGTTTTTATATGCCCATACACATGCCTACTGTGACAGTATATCAACATATACTATCCCCGGCTATGGCACGTACTTGTTGGACATACCCTACCACTGACGCCGGGTTGTATGTAATTGTTCTGTTTAAAGCCCTCATGTAGCATCCCTTGTGGTGTCTGTGATGTGTACCTTGTGGCTCACTGCTGGACGCACAGTTTCTACAAGCTTAAGTATGCTCAGCAAGACATCACTACATAAATACCTTTTCCCACGTTATGCATTGTGGACACTTTTAATTACTGCAAACCAAGCTATACATACAGTAAATAATTAATACTAAACATGCTATACATAAACTTACATACCGAGTGTTCTACATACCTTGTTTTCATTACGGACTTTCGTCTCTATCTCTCTCACACTGCTTACATGGGTATTTTGTATGAGCATACGGTTTGAATGTCTGGCAAGTCTTCCTTATATACGTCGATACCTGTAACATGTGGTTTCCTGCCGCCTATTGGTGTTTCTGAGTGACTAATTACTTGCATATCAGCTGTGCAGCTACTCCATTCACCATTTACGCAGCAGCAGTGGGGTATAATTGACTTCTCCACTTGGGCGTTGCCCATTTGCCCTACCTTCAGGGAGACGGCCTGTATTGCGTTTTGTTATGTGTAATTGCAACTGCTATGCATAGAGACAAGTATACTTTGGATTCATGTCCCCCGTGGATTGTGTGTGACAGCTACAGTATGTGGTTCAACATGTGGGTGTACCTGTCATCCCAACGTCTGTTAACAGACTATTGCAAACAAAACCTGTAACATCGCCATTTGTTCCATTATACAATGGCTGCAATTTTGCATGGCGCCTTTAATTGTGTCCCTCACAAGGTATGTTGACGGTTCTGCAGTTGTAATTGACTGACTGGATGTTTGTGTTGTTACTACTGTCTGTATTGCTATAGTTTCTAGTGTGGGGGATGTCGGTGGGTGTACGTAGCATATACAGGTTTGTGGGGCTTGCATTTCTACATATTCCATATATATGTGTGTGGGCTCTGTCCCTAATTAAAGAGCTATCAGTTAGTAGACGTATGTTATGGGATTGTACATTTGGCCATTGTTAATTGGTTTCTATATAGTATGCAGGTGAGGTTGATACTTCCATACCTCCGGAATTGCAGCGATATGTAAAGGGATATGTCTACATGACAGCTATCCCATGTATTTCTGTCCCAGATATTTGCAGTCATTGCGGTTGTGTTGGTAACAGAACCTCTTTGCCATGGGTTGCCACCTTTTCATATGGCCATTGTTGGACACTTCCGGGACACACAGCAGTGTTTACAGGCCAACACATAGCCACGGTCAGTACACAGGATAGCACATACTTTTATCCTCAATACATACCTATTGTTGTGGGACTTTGGCTACTTATCATATTGCATGTAACATTCACGTTTCTTACATACAGGCATAACTATTTAATGCAACTATTACATTATATATGGGACATATTAATGTCCTACAATCTCAGACATTTACCCTTTGTAATGTTTTATGTCAGGACACACCTGCCAGGGAGGGGCTGTCCCTCCTAATGTGGGACAGGTGATGACTGTATGCCTACGGCTAGCTATACCCACACCTACCGTAATGATCTACCTCCGAGTTGGCACTAGCAGACACTTGATGCGAACACACACACACACATTACAGTCACATGGGGACGCACACGGCACCCTCAACACACACATACACAGACTACGGCACTCACAAACACAGTTGAACACAGTACCTACGTGGACCGCAACACCGGCAGCGGTAACTAATTATCCATTCATATCATCATACTATTACTCGCGGTTGTACTGTTCTCTTTCAGTCTTTCAGCCTCGTGGTTACGCATGTCGGTATGTTACACATTCCATAGTTGGCAGTATCCTAATTATTTGTACCTCCAAGGTGTTATGAATGTTGTTGACCTGTCTATATATATTTGCAGATATCGCTGAATCCGTATATATATATCAACATATATCACTCTATCGCCCTTTCTATCTGTATTATATATATGTATATATGTGTACATATATATATATATATATATATATATATATATATATATATATATATATATATATATATATCTGATGGGGAAAGTGACAGACAAGCTACACCTTTCATTGTGTACTTGGTGTATACTGTTTCCTGGACTCCACACGTTTGTGTCTGTACCTGTCACATTACACACCTGCCATAGGTTAGGGTTTCCAGCTGTCCCACTCTGCGAGGGACAGAACCTCTTTGGGCAGTTGTGTCCTGCAAAATATTTGTAAACATGGCAAGTGTCCTGTGATTTTAGAACATACTTATTTCCTATAGTTTATGTAATAATCGCATTAAACAGTTATTCTGTATCTGAACCAACAAACAGAATAAGTAAGTAAACATTACAAGAATGAGCTTTTATCTAGGCAAAACAGTGCAGTGCTGCTTTTCGTACTGGCCGGGTGTATGTGTCGGCCTGCAGACATCTGACGTATGTCCCACATTAGTCATTTGAAGAGGTGGCAACCCTACCATAGGTACATCTTGCCTAGCAATAGTGTTAGGTGATTCTATACATGATTGCGTATTCTACACCTGGCAGTGGTCGTTTTACCCTTCAGAGCAGGCGTATTAGTACAGGGGTAAATAATGCTGGTTTCACCTGTTCTGGACATCATTGACCGTGATCTGCGCGATATTCGGAGTAGCTTATCCCTGTTTTGCGCATATCCATATAGTCATATTTAAACGTTGCTTACCAGCAGTGGGCAATGCATATTCCCGGTAATGTGTGCTAAACATATGATCTGATGACCTGCATCCGACATGCATTACTCGTGCCTTCGGGATTACGTTACATCCCTTGCAGGACGTGGGACCGGGAACATGCACGACGGTCACTGCATTTAACATATGGCCATCTGGGATTTATACACGTGTTATGTCGTTTTGTACGTGGAGTATACTATGGCTGTTACTCCATACTGCACTCACATGGGTAACTCAGTTAGTTTACATATTGATGGGTCCAGTTAATGGTATGTCCATGTGATGTTTACTGGATGTGCTCTGTCATTGGGTGTGTATATCACAGTGAGCCACACACGATACTGTGCTACATCTTCAAACGACCGTGGGTGGAGCATGCCGGGGTGACGAATACCTGTCATGGGTACACCCCATGCCTTGACACAACATCCATGATTATATTATGTGGAGCCCTTCATTAACGCAGCAGGGACTCCGTGCTGAGTGTGTGCAGAACAGTGCTTACACACATGTGCTCCCATGATTGCCTCTGCTCCTCTACGTGACAGTTGGTTACTCAATGTTGTGGCGACAGCGGACACTGTTTGCCCCATTTGGTGTATGGCCTCTGACAATCGGCCGTGTACCTACCGATGTACCTGGGAACCTATACACACAGCACCACCATATGCTGATAGGCGCATGTACTGTTCAGGTGTTGACATTCCGTGTTCCAATAGCTGTTGTGTGTACAATGTTTGAGGGTTGCCTATGTAGGATTCATACAGTGGGCCACCTATACATTACAATTTTCAGGTGGTCATACTTGTGTGCCATCCATTTTACTGTGTGTGCAGGTGGAGAGGTGTGTCAGTCTGTAGGGGCCTACACTGTCAGCGTATGTGCTATACGTTCCCTCTTTGCCAAGGCATAGGCATATTGGGCACGCCTCCGCCTGCCTACTGGGGCTGGCACAGTGTGTTCATGGTCTGAATCCCTCTGTGCCTGTGATGGCCTTGGCAATTGCAGTGGGCTATGAGGGCCTTCACCATTTTGTCCCTGCTGCAGCTGTTTCCGCAGGATCATATTATGCAGCATGGCACATACTATGATGATGTGGGCACACATGCCTGGAGAGTGCTGCAAGGCTCCACCAGATGTGTCCAAGCACCAGAACCATGATTTCAGCATCCCGAACACACGCTCTATCATGATTCTGGTTTGTGCACGTGCCTCATTATGGCGTTCTTGCATGGGTGTGTGTGCATTTCTGATGGGAGTCATCATCCACGGCTCCAGTGCATAGCCAGCATCCCCCACAAGGTGGCCATGTGGGATGTCCCCCCTGACAAATACCTGATACAGCTGTGAGGCATGCCAGATATGGGAGTCATGGTAGCTTCCAGGGCTGCCAGCACACACATCCATGATTATGCCCTGGGCATTGCGCACGACCTGGCAGTTGATGGAGTGGAATCCCTTGCGGTTTATGTAGCGCCTACCATGCTCATCGGGTGGTGACTTGATTTGTATGTGTGTGCAGTCTATCGCACCCAGTACCTCTGGGTAGTGTGCCACACGGTGGAAGTGACGCATATTGCTGGCCAACTCCTCCTGAGTTTGGGGGAAGTATATATGCTCATTGGCATGTGGTAACATGGCATCCAGGAACTGGAGAAGTACCCTGGATGCTGATGTCTGTGAGATCCCCATTATATCTCCAGTTGGCCTTTGAAAGGTACCTGTGGCTAGTATTCACATGCTTACACAAACCTTCATGTCCACTGGGATGGGTTCCCCTCTGTTATTTCTGGTTCTCAGGCGTGGCTGGCACAGCTCCATTATTTGCTGTAAGTTGTCCTTGTCCAGCCTGTAATGCTCTACTATCTCTGTATTATGTAGCCCCTAGTAGGTTACCCTTGGTCTGAACACTCTCCTCCTCCTCCGGGGCCTGCGGTGGTTGTTGGCATCATCCTCCACAACACCGTCAGTCTCTAACACATGCTGATGAATCACAGCTATGGCAGCTCCCAGCATGTACATTTTAAAAGTTCCCTGTGTGCTTACACCTATGGTGCAGTGTTTGGGAATTCACAGGTGTGTGTAGGGTGCTTTCACACTTTGTACTATTGTGCTGTGAACACCGATGATGTCATAGGGTGTGTATGTACGATCGTAGCTACAGGGTATCTTATGTGTTTTACTACCGGAACTACTATTGTGGTGCCTTTGGTGTTGAATTACATTTGGCTGCTGTGGATTACCTCTTGACCTTCCCTTTACATTTCTGCACATTGCACCTACCATTTTCTGCCGTGCATCCTGCAGCCTACTTTCATTTGTACTTTCCTGGACCTGGTGTATCTTGCATTATGTGTGTTACTGCCGGTCTGCTGTTGGTTTGCTTTGCTCTGCTGTGTCAGGTCTTCTATCTTTGCAATCCAATACCTCCCCTCCTTTCTTTGCATTCCAATGCCTCCCCTATCCTGTTTTGCAGGTTTCTGCAAGCAGACTTGTCAACTGCCGTCGACTGGCCATCGTGGGTTGATTGGTGTTGATTGGTGTTGATTGCTCATTAGTACTCCAATTACCCTACTTCAGCATTTCCTTCTTTTCTTCCCCTGACCTTCCTGTTTGTGCTATTGTTCGCAGCGCGTGCGTCCGATTACTGGGTTTCGGGCATGTTTTCATCTCCGTACACATGCGCTTTTGGGCACCATGTGTGCTCTCAGCTAAATGATTCTATACCTTCCTCCCCACCCCTGTCCTGCAGCTTTGCCTAGCAATGGACAGGCCAGATTTGCATTGCTCCAATGTGCTTACTGCTACGGTGGCACACCCCTCTGCTGATGTCATGTATCTCCTCTGAGCCACTCCTCGGTGTTATACCGCTGAGCCGTATGGTACAACCTTCATCCGGCGGGACATTTGCGATTCAGTATTATCTGCCTCATTTGCATGGCATTGACTACTAATTCATAGTTACCGCGCCAAACACTATCGCAGGCCCTTAGCAACCCTTGCACCTTAGTTGTGGTGTTCCATGCCTACCATTGTGTATTATGCTGTAAACCTGATTTCTATTACGTTGCAATTTTATGACATTTTTATATTATTTCTTTATGTTACAGCTTCCGCACACATGCCCTGTGGTTGTGCTGTGCGTTACTGTGGACATGACATTAAATGTTGTTATTTACGTGTTGTGCATCTTTTCTTATGCCATTGGCTGTGTATTTCACCATTGGCATATGTTAACGTTGTGATACCTGGGTCTGGCCCGCTTCCATAGCTCCGATGTTCTGTTTGGGAAAATGTAAACCTTGTTTTTTGGTTTACATTTCCGTGGGCTTACGCTACGCCTGCACCACTTCATGAATCACTATATGCCTTCATATGCATGGTGCAACAATGCGCATGGGGTGATTAGCATACCTAAGCTGGGGGCTGCGCAGTTCTGGCGTACGCCGGTAGTGCACGTGGAATTGGATCGTACCTGAATCGCTCGATGGCCATATTTGGCATTATACCGCCTACGCTATGCCTGCACCTGGCGCAAGCTTCATGAATCCTGGGGATTGACTTTAGTCTTAATATGCCACTTTGGTTTGGTTTTAATAAGTTATAATTGTCATATGCATAGCATGATCTAAAGGCATAGATGACTGTATGTTTCACATCAAAATGTTGAAAATTCCAAAACTTCCACTGTGTTTGCAAAATTTAATTCAGTCTTATTTTATTACACTTCAGTGACTTTGGATCATATATTCAGAATGGCCATCTGATATTCTCATCTTGTAAACTATGTTCATAGGTTCATAGGTTCATAGGTTCATACTAGGCTATCTGCCCGAGGGCATTTACAAGCCTAGCCCATAGTTTTGTGGCTTACGCCACCCCTTTAGTATGGGGAACTATACCCATTATTTTGCTGTGCCTCTGTTGAGCAGTGACACTGAGGTAATCCCTGGGGTATATCTGCGATCTCCCATCCATTGGTCAAGATTTCTCTTGAACAAGGCCAGCGAGGTGCTCTGCCTCACATATACCGGGATTTTATTCCACAGCATAGGGAGTCTTTGGGTGATGAATCTATCCCTCCAGCGCGTCCTATTAATAGCCGTGTCGAGGTTTAAGTCTCCTGCCCTTGTGGCTCTGACGGATCTAGATTTTTGAGGTGAAGCATATTCATCAAATCTGGGTTTGACATGGCCTTGTATGTTAGGCATAGGTCACCTCTGAGCAAGCGGTGGCGACTGAATAGAGCTGGAGTTCTTTCAGTCGGGCAGCATAGGACAGATGTTTGAGACCCTTTATCCTTTTGGTGAGGAACTTTTGTGGCCTCTCCAGCTGCTGCAAGTGTCGGGTCAGATACATTCGAATGGGGCATTGTACTCAATCATTGGTCTGATGAGTGATGAGTATAGGAGACTATGACCTCCCTTGATCTAGATGAGAATCCCTTCATGATAAGGTGGGCAATGTAGAAGGTCTTCCTAACTACTTTAGCTACATGGGTGTCGAATGACAGACTACTATCAACCTGGGTCCCCAGGTCCCTGATAACTTCTTCTATGCTCAGTGGATTGCCACCTATTTGGTAGCTAGGGGTAACCTTGTTTTTCCCGAAGGGTATGACTATGCATTTTTTGGTATTTAACTTTAGGCCATGGCTCTGGCACCAGTTATCCATTTCTGTGAGACCCTTCTGAAGGATATCTGTGTCAGATGTGTTTTCTACTATGGCCCAGTTTGCAGTCATCTGCAAACTTTGTCAGCCATAACCCTCCTGTGTTTGCTTGTACTTGGAAAAGTAGATGCCAAACAAGAGTGGGCCCAGGACTGAGCCCTGTGGTACACCACTTGTGACAGGCTTTGAGTCTGACATGGCGCCAGCGACTCTGACCCTGTGGGTTCTGTCACTCAGCCAGTTTGCAACCCATCTTGTGATGTATGGGTTAACATTTAAGCTGATGAGTTTTTCAATGATACCCGAGTGGGGTATTGTATCGAAGGCCTTCGCCAGATCGAGGTAGGCTGTATGGACTGCCTTTCCTCATCAATGGCTTTGGTGACTGTTTGAAAAAGTCAACCAAGTTTAGAAGGCATGATCTGCCTTTGACAAAGCCAAACTGGGATGGATCCAAAGTCTGCAAATTCCTATGTCTTTATTTATGAGGTCCATTATGATCCTCTCCATGGCTTTGCAGATAAGGCTTGTCAAGCTAATGGGCGGTAATTTCCAGGGTCGGTGGAGGCACCGCCTTTGTGAAGTGGGACCACAGTTGCAGTGCGCCACTCCTGGAGTGCGTATCCAGAGGTAAGACTATGATTAAACAGCTGTCCTAGCTGTGGGTTTAATTCTCGTTGAGTTCATGGAGCACACAGCCGGGGACACCATCAGGTCCCATGGATGCTGTGTTTTTGCTTTGGAGAGAGCAGTTCTCACTTGGGCGTTGGAGATGTTTGGGGCTGCAATCGCTTGGTATAGATATCTCTCCTTTTGGGGGGGGAGAAGTTTGCACTGAACCTGTCAGCCAGTATGTTGGCAATGTCTGTAGGATCAGTAATCTTCACATCATTTTGAACTAGTTCTGAGCATATCTGGGAGGTTCCTCCCAGGTTTCTAACATAGCTAAAGAAGGCCTTATGATTGTCTTTTGAGTCTTTAGCTATTTTTCTCTCAAAATTTGCTTTGGATGATTTTATGAGAGCTCTTAGTTTTTTACTTATAGTGATCAAGGGTGTCTTACCTTTTAAGGATTTTGCTCTATCTTGTAGTAGCTTCCTCCTTTTGTTGTAGAGTTTGTTTATGGCTGGGGTCCACCAGACTGGACGCTTGCCTTTGGTACAAAGAGTCTTTGTTTTGCTTGGGATTGCCTTATCCATGCAGTCCTGCAGGTGCTGGTAGAAGGCATTTGTAAGTGATTCAGCGGCTTGAGTACTGTTTTCCGCCGGCTCGGGGGCCTTAAAGGAGACCACACAGGTCTTTAGAAGTGTGAAGTCGGCTTTCGAGAAGTTTTTTACTGTGGTCTTTTTTATTTCAGGTGGGGTGGGATGAGGACCTCCAGCGAGATTAGTTGTGATCTGATCTCACCAGTGAGGGTATACTTCCGGTGTTGAACATTGTGCTCCCATGTTCGTGATGATGAGATCAAGTATGTTTTCTCCTCTTGTGGGGATGGTGACTAGTTGTTCCATGGCATTTGAGTTTATGAATTCCAGGAACTTTTGGGCTAGGGTGTTTGGGCTTGAGTAGTGTTCCCAGTCTATATTAGGGTAATTGAAGTCACCTAGTATGATGGTGTTTGGTGATACATTTATCCCCTCTAGTGTTTTCAGGAAGGCCATGTGAGGTTCCTGAGTTTGTGAGGGTGGCCTGTAACATGCTACAATTTGCAGAGCAGTCTTGCCTATGGTTAATTGCACCTGGATGGTCTCCGATGCATCGTGCGTTGCCACCAGTCTTGAGGTGTGGGTGTCTTTGATGAATATGGATACCCCCCTCCTTTCTTGGTATTGTCCGGATTTTGGGGCGGAGCATGATAAGAGGTAAAACCTGATAGTGCTGGGGTGCTCTCAGGAGCCTTGAACCAGGTTTCTGTCACTGCACAGACATCGATGTTCTCCATACTGAGAAGGGCCTCGAGTGCGTGCATTTTGAGATTTAGACTTCTGGCATTGAGCAGCATTACCCTTAGTTTTTTCCTTTTTGTGTTCTAGGGTGGTAGGTTTAGAATTTGAGCCTTGCCTAAAAAGGCACTATGGGGTGGCAAGAGCCTTTGCCAATATCCGGAATCCCAGGGTGACAGGTGCAAGCCGTCCTTTGCGGCAGCGTGGCTTGTCCAGCATGTCATCCCAGGCAGACAGACATTGGATCCCCTTTGAATGACACCAGAGTTTAAGCCAATTGTTAAAGCTGATCATCTTATCTCTGTATTGTGGCATCATTCTTGGTGAAGGTAGGATACTGCTCAAGGTCAGGGTCATACCTGCCTGGGCTACATAATCAGAGAGCTCCTCAATGTCTCTTTTCATGTAGTCCAAGGAGGTACGTCTCAGGTCGTTTACACCAGCGTGGACAATGACTGAGTCGTATTTGTACCTGCTGTTGAGAGACCTGAGTGCTTGCGTTATGTGGCGGATTCTAGCACCCGACAGGCAGCTTACTGTGACCTTCTCCTTACTCAGTCTGGTGAGCGGGACGTCAGTGTGTCTGACTATGGAGTCACCAATGACTAGTGTGTCTGGCATTGTGTTTGGCCTTAAGGGCTGTGACTGTTTGACACTCTGACTGTGAGGTCTATGTGTTGCAGGTGTTGTGTTCTGAGGTGGTGGTTGTTTGGGTGTCTGCTTTGGTGGCCTCTGCTGTTTTGGTAGATTTTTGATCAGAGCCGAGTATGTCTTTGTGTGTTTATGTGTATGATTTGAGGTTGTGATGGTACTATGTGAGACTGGGTCTATAGTGTGTGTGGTAACCTTCTCCTCCTGACTGGTCTTGCCAGTCCTATGTTGAGAGAGCTCAGCCTCCAGTTTGGCCGTATAGTTGCATCTCTCGCATGTATTTGTGTTTTGTGGGAGGAGGAGAGGGTTGTCTGTGTACATGAGGCAATTGTAACATTGCCTCAATATTCCCAGGTTCACCAGCTGAGCAGGAGAGGACACTAGCAACTGATCCCTCAACATGCTAGAAGGACTAGACAAAAAAACTTTAAAAGAGATTCCGGGGGATGTGGGTGACCGAGAAATGGGGTTTTGCCTTTTTGGGGTGCCGTATCAAGGTAATAAGTACTGTAGGAGCAAGTGCTAGGTTTAACAGATAGAGAAAAGTCTACTTGGAGTCAAGTAGAGATGATCTTTTTAGGTATTAGAGAAAGTGCTAGTAACAGGGATGCTTAAAGGTAAGATTGAAAAGAATGCACTCTGCAGTGTGCACTAGAGAAGTTAGATATGAAAGTAGGTAACTTGAGTTTTACCTGTTTAAAAAGTTAAGGTTTAGTGGAGAGTTACTATTTTTAAAACAGCAAGATGGACTGAAAGGGGTGGTTACTTTTGTATTTTGGTACTATGAAATACTGTAGGATGGCCAATAAATTTAAATAATTGAAGGGGTGGGATTTCAAAAGTGATGGTTTTGTGATTACTCACATAAGCCAGTGAAAGTAGAGAGAAATGAGATATATGGTCAGATTAACATAAGAGGCGGGCAACTAGAAAGACAGTGGTATTTAACAAGACAACTTAAATGGGTGGAAGGGAGGGAAGGAAAAATTCTGCTTGACTCAGAACAGAGAGAGCTGTGGTCTCTTTTGAAGTTTTAATATGCTGTTTAAAACAGAATGCAAGCAAAACACAAGATAAAGAAAACAAACTACAGTATTCAAAATATAGAAAGGCAATACAGAAATAGAAAAAATAACAGCAACAATGTTGTTGTTGTTGTTGTTGTTGTTGTTGCTCTGCAGTTCCAACTGACAGTATAATTTTGCAGGTAGTGCACAAAAGCACATTGTTTGTTAACATTATACAATGGTAGGGAGCTCATAAAGTGGAGCACACTAAAATATGGACATTAAGTATTGAAAATTGACAAGCTTAAGAATAAAAATAATCATCATCCCTGAAAATTGACAAGCTTAAGAATAAAAATAATCATCATCCCTGTTCTTCCCATTTTCTGCATAGTGTCAGGATGAACCACCAATTGTCACCACCTCGCTCTATTCAGTGGCACTCTCCTACCTTCTTCGACAGTCATGCCTGCCTGCTGCAGGTCTTTTGTCATGCAACACATCCATCTCTTTGTTGGATCTCTTCCTTTGCCTCTTGCTTTCTTTCAGCCTTTTCCAAATCTTCTTAACCAAAGCATCTTCTTTCCTGCACATGTGCCTGAACCTTTGTAATCTGTTCTCTTTGAACTTCTCTGCAATTGGAGTTACCTTAGCTTCTGCTCTGATGCCATCATTTCTTTGTCTGTCCCACAGTAAGCATTCTAGTGCTTGTCTCAGGCACTTCATCTCCATCACCTATAGCTTCCTCAAATGCTTTGCTTTTACTGCCCAGGTTTCTGTGCCTTCGAAAAGTACCAGTCACATCATTGTTTTGTACGCCTTAATTTTCAGCTTCTTTAGCATTCTTCTGTCACATACCATTAACACACTTAAAGCCAGTTAGCTGCAGCCCCCTGATTTTATCTTTGACTCCTCTTTCAGATATCCCTTCTCCTCAACTACCACTCCTATATACTTGCAGTTGTGTCACTGAGTCCTTGTGAATAGCCTGCTATCTCCGTTTCCAGCTTCTTCTGATTTCCCCATTTGCTGTCATGACAACTGCCTTGTCTGCACTCGGTTCCCTTCCATGTGCTTTCAGTTTTGCATTACATTCCTCTATCATTTGCTGAAGATCATGTTCAGAGTCTGTTTATAATGCCACATCAGCTGCACATAGCAGCTTTGTTTATCTATCCTGTCCAAACTGTTTGCTAATGTAGTCCATCACCAATACAAACAGCTGTGGACTCAGAGCTGAAGCCTGATGCTCACCCACTCCTATTGGGAACCCCTTTGTGAGTCCAAACATTTTTCATACTTGTATTACTGGGTCCTTGTAAATAGCCTGCACTAATTCTACCAGTATTTCCAGATCAACTTTCTTAGAACCTTATTATATGCTTTCTCCAAGTCTAGGAATGCCTAGATGGACTCTTTCCTTATCCAACTTCTTCCCCACTCTCTGTCTCAGTACAAACATTGGGTCAGTTGTTCTGCATCCTGATGTGAATCCAACTGCTCATCTCCCATCTTATCTTCTACTACCCTATCCAGCAATTTCATTCAGTGTTACAGGAGTTTGATACCATTCTACTACTCACCATTATGAATGTCCCCTTTGTTCTTATACAATGGCATTAGAAGGTTTACTCTATAGTCATCTGGGATACACCTTTCTCTCCATACTGCTGAGTAAACTCTGGAGCTATTTCTCCCCTAACTCACCCAACATCTTGATCACAACTGCCATAGTCTCATCTGAGCCTACAACTTTCCCTGGCTTCATTTTCCTTAGTGTTGTTCTTACTTCTTCATGGGTCATTTCTTCTTTCTCGTTCATCATACACTACGGGCAGTATAATTTCTGTGTGGCTTTTTCTTTTTTCAGAAGATGCTGGCAGTCCTCATTCTATCTGCCTTTCACATCCTGTCAACTAGTGAGCAGATTGTTGTTGGCATCCCTAATGAATAGTATCTGACAACTATTTTTTGTCATTGTCTTGCAACCTGACTGCTAAGTCACTTTCCAGAAGCTGGCAGAGTGCCTGTTATGCCTTGTTCATTGTTATTAAGGCTGATTTATTTATTTATTTATTTAGTATGTTATTCATTCTTTGTTGACTGTGTTAGTCTCACTAGGCTAGTAGCCTCTTTTCAGGGGAGACCTAAGGTGGTATTTATACTACTAGGGGAAATTTGGAAAGGGCATCAGAGAATCTCTCTTACCCTTTGGAGAAGAAACAAGATGAACAATCTTTCCAAGCCCAGTTTGTGTTTCTAACTGTGTAATGGTGTACTGTTTCGTGTCTCTATGAACGCATACTTCTTCAAATGTTTTCTAAGTGAGGATCATACCTATACACATACATTACGATTTTATACATGTGATCATACTGACAGATGCCAAGGAAAATGTAGATGACCTTTGGCTGACCAAGTTTGCTGATGACTGCAAATTGGGGGCAATCATTGACTCTCCAAACAGTGTTGAAATCCTGCTGAAAGGACTAATGCAGAGTAATGATTGGTGTCAGAGCCATGACCTAAAACTAAATGTGAAGAAATGCATAATAACACCCTTTGGGAAATTCAATACCTCTGCAAATTGCAACATTGATAGGTCCCCCCAAGCATGGACCTAGTGATGAGAGATCTGTGTAGTCAGATTGATAGTAATTTTAACTTTTACCACAAATTTTTCATGGTGGTAAGGAAATCCTTCTATGTGGCTCAGCTTATAAGTAAGAGCATGGCAGTCAGATCTAAGGATGCCATAGTACCATTGTACTTGGCCATCATGAGACCATTGATCGAGTGCAGTGCACCCTTTGACATGTACCTTGCTAGGCACCTGCAACAGTTGGAGCATCCTCAGAGGTTTATCACCAGAAAAATAAAGGGTATAACCAAAACAAAAATATTATATGCAGACTGATTAAAAGCCCTATCGCCATATTCAGTTTCCTATCAATTACTGAAGGGGTGATCTGTGCTTGGCCTAAAAGGCAATTTCAGACCCAGCCCAGATGATAATGCTGCATATTCACAAAACTAACTGCACAAGGATTAGCTGTTCCAAGGATCTAAACCTGATCTCTGGCACAAATAGATCATGCTGGGCAGACAGATGTGTGTCTTTGAGATTGCCCGTCCTGTGGAATAGGCTTCCTAGTTATGTGAAGCAGAGCCCTTCCCTGACCATCTTCATGAGCAATTTGGACCAATGAATGGGAAATCACAAATTCACTCTTTGAGTGGTGCCCATGTCCCTTATGGGCAGAGGCAGTATGTAGAAATTGTAAAAACCCTATATGCTGACCCTTGTTATCATTCCCTTCTTCTTCTTTTGGCTTTTCCCAGTTAGGGGTCGCCACAGCGGATCACCAGTCTGCTCATGATTGGCAGTAAAGTTTTACGGTGTCAAGTTGCCAGCCCGGCGCCCAACCTTCCAAGGAAGGCACAAACACACATGTACTCACACCTAGGGGCAATTTAGAGTGTCCAATCCACCTACAGCATGTCTTTGGGATGAAACCGGAGTACCTGGAGGAAACCCATGCGACCACAGGGAGGACATGCAGACTCTGCACAGATGGCACCCCAGCTGAGGATCGAACCAGAGAACCTCTTGCTGTGAGGTGACAACACTAACCGCTGCACCACTGTGGCCGCCTTAGGGATAGAAATTTGGATAAAATCTGGATAAAATTGGCTAGGCTTGTAATGGCTCTTGGGCCATTAGCCTAGTAATTTCCTATGAACCTGTAAGAGGAAGAGAAGCACTCTCTCCAGGTGGTGCTGAAGTGCTGCTACTGCAGTTTCAGGAATCCCATGATGTTGGAGAGTACAGCAGAGATAGAGAGAGAGGAACAGGAGAAAACTTATTGAAGGAAGAAGAAGAAACAACTCTTACAGAGCTGGAAAATGGAGGACTGGAGACACAGTTGCTGATAAATGTTATGAACAAGGCAAAGCCAAAGGAAGAAACTAAATGGAGTGATATGGTGGAAAGACTGTTACAAGAAGAAGAAATTGAGAGACTGAGACTGGAAGCACAGACAACTGCTGGTGAAGGGAAAACAGTGGAGGTATTCTTGGCTGGTGGAGTAGCTGTTTTTTAGGGTTTACTTCAGCAACAGGTTGTTACAAGAATGATGAAGTTATGCAGATACAGTATGGTAAGAATAAAAAATAAAAACAATGGCAGTGTGAATAGGTATAACATCATGGATAGTATTATTTTGCCAGTAGGATTTAACATCAAAGACATAAGTAAATTAATTAATTTGAGAGATGAGCATGTTGTGAAATAACATTTGAAAGCTTTAATTGGCTGGAAAAATGTATGACTGACTGAAAACAGAAAGACAGTAGCACCATGGAAAGATTATTTATTTCAGCACTTGAGACTACAATTAACAAAGAAAATAAATGTGCAATTTAAGAATTCAGATATGGATGAACATGAGTAAAAGCTGTTTTGTTTTACTATGTGGTAAAATACACAAAATTAAAAAAAAATGCGATGAAAGAAATTTATGGACTGGGGGTTGGGAAGTGCAGGTAACAATGGATATTAAGAATGGGAAAATTCAACATATTTCAAACACAATAATTGCGAATAGTAAGAGAGGATATGTTAGGTACTGTGGTCAACCTAAAGCATGTTATTTCTGTGGGGATGAAAATCATTTAGTACAAGACTATAACAAATGACAGTGTGGCCAATGTGGGGAGAAATGACATACAGCAAAAAACTGTAAGCCCTTTTGTAGAAAATATAAATAATTTATACACTTCTGGTTTGACTGTCCCATATTAGAATAGGAAAGCTAAGAAGAAAGACAAACAGTAGAAAATATTATCAGAGAAGATGTTAAAAAAAGAAAGTGGTATGGGGAAGGGGGATAAGTTAAACAATGAAGAGGTGATTAGAGAGAAAAAAAAATACCAATTCAAATTGATGTTATTAATGCACAGGAACAGAACAGATTTGTAAGATTAGAAAGTAAAAAGGAAGAAAAAAAAAGGAGAACATGAGATAGGAGAAGAACAAGAATAAATACTGAACAATCTTTTGGTGGGAGACTTAGGAAAAGGAAAAGAAAAAAATAAGATCTGAAAGTAAAACACACAAAAAAGGAAAATGATGCTAAAGGAATTTTAGCATTAAATGTGAATAGCATTAGAAATGATATAATATGTTTGGTGCTGGTGTAATGGTGGTAAAAATAAAAATGGATGTTTTTGCTTGCTAGATACTAGGTGTAACAAAGAAGGAAAAAAGGAAAAGACTACACAAGTATGGGTAGGGGCAAATTGTTTGGTCGGTAGGAAATGAGGCATGCCCTGGAAGAGAAATTCGTATAAAATGAAGAAATAAGAGTTTTAGATTTAACAATAGCAATAGCTAGAAGAGTAGTGATATATGATATGAGACAAAAAGTATAAGATTAATAGTGATTTATGCATGTATAATATGACAGAGAGATAGCAGTTGTTTGAAGAAATCAGAAATGTATATTAGTAAATATGTCAATAAGGATAATAGGATATTTTAACTGTAACCTGAAGAAAAAGGTAAAAATAACACAGGCTATTAAGAAGGGATTTCATAAAATGTGGATATTTAAAAGTAAGAAGGGACTGAGACTGGACATGTAAAATGGGAATTTTTTAAAGACTGAAATTGATTATGTAATTTATTCTAAAGCCATGAAAGACATGACAGGGGGTACAGATGCTGGCATTTTCAGATCATAGAACAGTATGGGCTGGAATAGGGGAAGACTGCAAAGGTAACAAAGCAGTCAAAAGGGATAAAGAGATTAAATGCAGAATTTAAGAATGAGGAAGAAATGATAAGACAGAAAGAAATATTATAGAAAGACCATAATACAATGAGACCATTTTATAAAACCTGGGCACAGTGCTGGGCGGTATATAAGCAGAAGTATAAAACATATATTTAGAACCAGAAAGAAGAATAAAAAATAAGATGAAGTATTAAAGTTTATGAAATTATGAGAAAGAAATAAAAAAAGAAGTGACAAAATAAGGGAAACAGTAAAACAAATGTATGAAAAGAATAGATGAAAAAGTAGAAATGATGCCACATAGACCAAGATTTTTTTTTCTGAAAGGAAAGAAAGAGGAGATTTCCACTTAGGAAAATAAGTAAAAAATGAGAAAAGCAAGGATGCATACTATCTTAGATAGCAAAGAGAATATAAAATACAAACAATAAGGTATTGTGGAGGTGGTAGAAAGGTTTGTAGAGAATATGCATGAAAAAGAAATGAATGAGCAAAAAGAGTGGGAAGTGAAAAAATCTGGAAAAGTAAGGATTTGTTTAGAAAATAATACAAGAAATGAAGAAACGGAGAAGGTAATACAAGAAGGTAAGAATGAGTCAGTGCCAGGATTAGATGGTATTTATTTATTTTTTTTATTTTACATTTGTTGACCGGGCTAGTCTAACTGGATATATGTCCATTTTCAGTAGAGGCCCGGGGAGATAAGCTCTGAGGAAACAAACAAAATCACATATACAAAAATTAATGTATACAATGAACATTGCAGGTACAGTACAGAGAATAATCAAAGAGGTCATTCGTTCATAACACAGTGCAAAATATACATATACAATTAGTACAATACAAAATGTAGTTGCAATACATCATAAAGAAAAAGATGGCAGCTGAATTCTACAATATATTAGTATACAAGTAGTCATAAAGAAAAAGTAGGAGCTGAAATTATACAATATATTAGTCATAGTCTCCTTAATGAGATTCTGAAGATGTAAGTAATAGTATAGAAAGACAATGTAAGTTGTTATTAAGAAAAGGAACTTGATTACTGAGAAGAGGAGGGTAGGTTGAAGCAAGTAAGAAGAGCTAGTTGATCAGTCAGGTTTAGTACAGGGGCACAACCAGTGTGTTCTGAGGAAAAGTTTCAATTTCTTTTTAAAGAAGAGGTCATTCGTTCATAACACAGTGCAAAATATACATGTACAATTAGTACAATACAAAATGTAGTTGCAATACATCATAAAGAAAAAGATGGCAGCTGAATTCTACAATATATTAGTATACAAGTAGTCATAAAGAAAAAGTAGGAGCTGAAATTATACAATATATTAGTCATAGTCTCCTTAATGAGATTCTGAAGATGTAAGTAATAGTATAGAAGGACAAGGTAAGTTGTTATTAAGAAAAGGAACTTGATTACTGAGAAGAGGAGGGTAGGTTGAAGCAAGTAAGAAGAGCTAGTTGATCAGTCAGGTTTAGTACAGGGGCACAACCAGTGTGTTCTGAGGAAAAGTTTCAATTTCTTTTTAAAGAGTGATATAGAGGGAAGAGAGGAAAGTTCGTTAGGAAGAAGGTTCCAGGATTTTCCAACAGTATTAGAGAAAAGAGAGTCCCCAGCCCTGTTGTTTGATTTACAAATATTTACAAGAAGTTTATGTGATGATCGTAAGGTCTTTAGATTGTTGTAGGGGTAATGAGGGTAGATAGTATAGGGGTATTGGTAGGTTGGTAAAGGGTTTTATGGGCAATGGTCAGTTGGTGGAATTTAAGCTGATTTTGTAATTCAAGCCATCCTAGCTGCTTTAGATTGAAACAGTGGTGGGTTCTGAAAGGGTTACTGTAGCAAATCTGGCTATGTTATTGTAGGAGTTTTTCATTTTATTAAAGTTGTTTTTAGAGAGATTAGTATATATGGGTGAGGCATAGAGGAGAGTAGAAATTAGATGGGTGTGAGCAATAGTTATTCTAGCTGCAGGAGAGAGGAAGGGTTTGATCCTGTAGAGAGAGCCTAGTTTACTATTAACAGATTTTAGAGTATTGTTAATATGGGTGTCGAAGTTAAGGTTGTTATCTATGGTGATACTTAGTATGGTATGAGTTATGAGTATTATAAGGAAATGAATAAAGATGAAAGAGAAGTTTTAAAAAATATATTAATTGAATAGATATGGAAAAGGAATGAAAGATAAAAGATGGAGGCCCATAACACTAGGGGCTACTGACTGCAAAATATTTATGAAAATTCTACAAAAAGGGTGGAGAAAGTATTAGATGAGGTAGTAGGAGAAGGGCTTTATGGTATAAAAGGAAGAAAGGTAAAAAAATAATTATAGTGAAAGAAGTAGTAGAGATGATACTGAAAGAAAATAAAGAAGTAGGACTGATAGGATATGACATAGTGAGGGCATTTGATAAAGTTAGCCATGAAGCAATGTGGCAGATTTTAGAGATGTATGGAACAGGAGAAAAATATTGATGTAATAAAGAAATTATATGAAAATTCATAGGTGCAAGTTATGGTAAATGGATAGATAGGAAAAATAAATATTAAGACAGGAGTAAAATGTATGAAATGAGTGAGGCAAGATGTGAGATGAAAGGAAATTTTACATTACCAATATGTATGGCATATGCAGATGATTTAGTTCTAAGAACAAATATATGCTTAATACATGCCTTCTTTGTTAAATCTAATATCTGGCATATGAGGTTGTAATAAGGATTCAAAAGTTGTTAAAAAAACTGGCCGTCAGTTAAACAAAATGATGTATAAGTGATTTGGTGAGACAAAAAAAAATAAAATGAATATATTTCACAATAAAGGAAGTAAAGATCTTGGGAGTAACAAGTGGTGAGTATGAAAGCATAATAAGTCAATGGACAGAGATACTAGAGCAAATAAAATAAGTGTTAGCTTGGTGGAACAGTCTTTACCTATCATTTCAGAAAAGGGCATATATGCTAAATACTTTTATATTAGGAAAAATTCATATTTAGAGAGAATATATATGATTCTCACTCAACTGGAAAAAGAGTTATTAAAGATTGTTTACATTCATTTGAGGCTCAGAGGTGAACCCAGCGAGAAGATGAATAATTTCTAATTAAAAAAAGGTGGCTTGAATTTTAAAAATCAAGTGCACTTAGCATCTATGCATTTATTTTGTATAATGAGAAAAGTAAAAGAAAGACAAAAATAAATAATAGGTAATGTACTATATGAAAAATGTATGGGAAGAAAAAACAGGGAAAAGAAAAAAGGAGCATGATGGGAGAAAATGAATACAACAAAAATTTAATTATTGAAGTTAAAAGGGAGTGAAGTCAATGGGAAAAGAAAATAATGATATACTATGAATTTAGAAAAAAAATGTTTGTGTACCCATGGAAATAATTAAAAGAAAATAAAAAGGCAATAAAAGACAGACAAGGTTTTAAAAAATTTTATGAAGCAGAGGATTTTTGTGGGAAATTTTATTAGAAAAGTTATCTGTGAAAGCAATGTGACATATAGGGCAATGGAGGCAAAAATGTCTTGACAGCAATGACGAAGAAACAGCAAAACATTGGGCAGGATTCACGAAGGCTTGCATGGAGTCTAAGAGTAGTGTAAGACTCCATGCAGCCTTCGCGATCCAGGAACAGCCCTAAATCCCGTGTAAGAGACCAGCTAAAACGTCTCTTACATGGAGTGGGCGTGGATATGCTAATCACCTCACTTGCAGCCCAAAGGCATGCAAATGAGGTAGATTAGCAATCCAGGAAGCCCAAAGCAGCCCGTGTAAGAGCCGTTTTAGCTGCAGAAATGTACTTAGTTGACAACTGAGTACGTTTCTGCAAAAAACACAATGGAGCCATGTCAGATCCAAATAAAGGGTGCATATGTGTCAGGCAGCATGCCAATGGCCAAATATGTGGCCATTGGCAAGGTACCCCGATGCAAATATAAGAAATAAATAATTTTTTTTTTTCGGCGATCGCTGATGTTTAAACGCAGTGCAGCCCCGCGCAAACGGGCTGCGCTGTATAAAACATAAAAATGAAGGTTATAAACCCACAAATGTGGGTTTTATGCAATACATGGATTTACAATGCAGGGACCAGCAGGCCAAAAACAACATGGCCACCGTTTAGTGGTTGCTAAGGGGGGAAGCTGAGTCTAAGACATGTAACTAAGCATTAGTAGGCAATCTGATGTAAATGAGTGTTAGGATACTGAATTCCACTGTCACATAGCAAATGAGCACATTCTGAGTAGTGTAAGAGATACATAAGGGGGAGGAATAGAGTAGGAGATAGGTGACATCACAGGGGGGAATGGTAGAAAGAAATGCAGTTCATTGGAGGTCAGTGTTACATGACAGATGTCGGACACATATCATGGAAAGAGGAGTGCCACAAGATAAGCATGGGAAAGTCAAGAAATGGAAGGTGTACACTGTTGCTTACACCAAAGTTTCTTGCTGGGCATGCATGTGCACGTGTGCGTGCCATGAAGCGCGAGTAGGGCAGTGTGCAGGCGTGTAAGGCAGACTGAGCATGTGGGAGCCTGTTGGCAGACTTGTAAGACTGTTTGCGCTAGTGTGCACGCGTTTTAACCCGAATAAGCAGATTCTGAACCGTGTAAGCCTGTGTGCGTGCGTGTAAGCCACTGTGAGCGTGTTTCTGCTGGTATGCGTGTTGCTCCCCCCTGAGGAAACAGAAAGGAAAAAGGAAGCAACAGAATTAGTAGGAAGCTAGCAGGGAATACTGCTGGAGCTAGCAGGTGAAAACAATTAGAAGCAGGCAATTACACAGGCAGAATAGTAGCTCAGCCAAGCACTTAAAACTCTGCAAACAGCAGTGCAGGATGTTTCTCTCAAGAGACACTGCAAGACAGGAGTAAGCTATTAGAAGTGAAAACTGAAAAGCTGAACTCAGAGCAGAAATGCTAGGGGCTGCCATAGCTGTCATAAGGAGACATAGGCTACTTGCTGAGGGTGGTGACAATGCAAATGGTGCCAGACAACCCACAGTGAGGAGATGGAGAAGAGTGTACAGGCCCAGGGTCACCTACCACGGGTTACATGAGCTGGAGATAGTAGAGCGCTATAGAGTGGACAGAGACCTCCTCCAGCAAATTGTCGAGCTGTGCAGGCCACGCCTCACACACAGAACCAACAGAGGGGAACCCATCCCAGTGGAAACCAAGGTATGTGTTGGCCTAAGAATACTAGCAACAGGTACCTTCCAGAGACCAACTGGTGATATGATGGGGATATCACAGGCATCAGCCTCCAGGGTACTGCACCAGTTCCTGGATGCCATGTCAGCACATGTCGGTGATCATGTATATTTCCCCAATGCCCGTGAGGTATTGGCCAGCAATATGCGTCTCTTCAAGCAAATAGCAGAATACCCTGAGGTAGTGGGTGCAATAGACTGCACGCACATGCATCAAAGCACCAGCCGGTGAGCGGGTAGGGCCTACATTAACCGCAAGGGCTTCCTCCATCAACTGCCAGGTCGTGTGTGATGCCCAGGGCATAATAATGAATGTGTGTGCTGGCTGCCCTGGGAGCTACCATGATTCCCATATCTGGCATTTGACGCAGCTGTACCAGACATTTGCCAATGGGGACATCCCACATGGACACCTAGTGGGGGATGCAGGTTATGCACTGGAGCCGTGGCTGATGACACCCATCAGAAACGCACACACACCTGAACAGGAATGCCATAATGAGGCACACGCACAAACACGTAATGTAATAGAGCGTGTGTTTGGGCTGCTCAAGTCACGGTTCCAGTGTCTGGACACATCTGGTGGAGCCTTGCAGTACTCACCAACTACATGTACCCAAATTGTCATGGTATGTGCTATGCTACATAATATGATCTTGCGAAAACAGCTGCAGCAGGACCAGCATAGGGCCGGGCCAAACAGCCCCCCACCATTGCCAAGGCCATCACAGGCAGAGCGTGACTCAGAGGAGGAACAACCTGAGCCTGCCCCAGTAGGCAGAAGAAGGTGTGCCCAGTATGCCCTGGCCTTGGCAAAGAGGCAACGCATAGCACATACACTGGCTCAGTAGGAACCCTGGGAATTATACCCCTCTCTGACTCACTCATATAATAACAGGGATGCCTAAAATGACATAACCTGCTCTCAAACATGTACAGGGAGTGTAGTATGTGCATCCGACAGAGGCAGCCATGCAGCACCACCTGAGGCATGAATGCCATGTGTTAAGCAATGTAACAACATGTAGTATATGCACACTTGATGACCCTGACTAACATCTTACCCTCACCAAGCATGATGCCACAATATGACGATGAGATGATCAATTGCAATAAATGACTGAAGTATTGCAGTTAGTCAAAGGGGATCCAATGTGTGCCAGCCTGGGATGACATGCTGAGCATGACATGATGCTCCACCTGCTAGGGGTGGTGTGCACCTATCAGTCCAGGCCTTATGGATACTGGCAAAGGCTGTTGTGCCCTGAATAGGTAAGGCTCAAAACACAAACCCACCTCCATGAGTATCACAAGGGATAAGAACCTAGATGTAATGCTACCCAATGCCAGAAGTCTAAACAGCAAGATGCATGCAGTCTAAACTCCCCCAGTATGGAGACTGTTGATATCTGTCCTGTAACAGAAAACTGGGTCAAGGCTCACAACAGCACCCTAACACTACCAGGTTACACCTCATACTGTGCTGTACAGCCTCAAAACATGGAGCAAGCTACAAAATGAGGGTGACTAGCAATAATTGTCAAGTATAACCACACCCCCATGTTGGTACCACAACAAGAAGCAGCATGGACTAGCCATGGTCAAGTAACAGTGGCTAAAACTGCCTCCCAGTTTATAGCCTGCTACAGACTACTGTCCAAACACCAGGAACTGCACCTGCCCTGTGTTGGAATACATGAATATATCAAGCCCTCCAAACTACATTATATTGTGTGACTGAAAATACCCAGACATAGACTGGGAGCATTATACTAGCTCCAACACTGTAGGACAAAAGTTCCTAAAATCCATAAACCAAAATGCCCAGGAACAACATACCACTCCCACAAGAGGGGTAAGCATACTGGATGTGATAATCAGCAACATGGGTACTGGATGGCAAGATGAGAAGTGTATCCCTCACTGGTAAGACCAGACCATAGAGTGATCACACTGGATATACACATCCTGACCACAGTCCCTGGCCAGAAAACCACAGTGAAAAACATGTGTAAAGCAAAAGTTGCACTCCTCCAAACTGATGTGGAATCCATTAAAGGCCCTGTGCAGGTACAAAATATGGGCCACACCTCAGAACCTGTTATACAGGCATTCCATGAACACTGCCAGGAATGCTTGGATTATGCAATCCCAAATAAAACCAAGACACAATGCCATACACGCAGGCATCTGGCATGGCGGACTCCAGCCATTACCAAACCATGCAAGAGAATGAGGAAGCTACTACATGATAGAGCAAACATAAAAAGGGAAGTAATCACTGATCAGTAGTATGGCAATAAAATATGTCCACACATACAATCCACTAAGGCCAGCTACAACAAGTTGAATCTGTGAATCTTGAGGCAATGTTACACCTGCCCCAAGTACACAGACAACCCTGAACTCCCCCCAAGAAATACAAATATATGTGAGAGATGCAACCAATTATCCAAACCAGAGGCTGAGCTCCCTCAACTCAGTACTGTCAAAACTAGTCAGGAGGAGAAGGTAACCACTCACACCACAAACCCAGTCCCACATAGACCTATCACAACTGCAAACCAAAGACATAAACACAGAAAAACATTCACGGAGGCCCCAATTACAAACACACCACACCAACAGAGGCCTCCAAAGCAGACATCCAAGCAACCACAACCTCCAAACATAGCACATGCAACACATAGTACACAAAGCTGGTGTGCCAAACAGTCACAGGCCAGAAGGAGAAATAACATGCCTGATACAGATGTAATAGGTGACTCCATAGTCAGACACACTGCTGTCCCGCTCACCAGACTGAACAAGGGAAAGGGTACAGTAAGCTGCCTGTAGGCTGCTACAATATGCCACATAACACAAATACGCAGGTCACCCCAAAGCAAGTAGAAATATGATGGAGTCATTGTCCATGCTGGTGTGAATGACCTGAGATGTACCTCCCCGGACTACATGAAAAGAGACATAGATGAGCTCTCCGATTATGTAGTCCAGGCCGGTATGACACTGAACGTTTGCAGCATCCTACCCTCACCAAGAATGATGCCACAGTACAAACACAGAATGATCAGCTTTAACAAGTGGCACAATTACTGGTGTCATTCCAAGGGGATCCAATGTCTGTCTGCTTGGGATGTCATGCTTGACAAGCCACGCTGCTGTTCCAGGGATCACTTGCACCTGTTACCCCTGGGCATCTGGATATTGGATAAGGCTTTTGCCACCTCCATAGAGCCTTTCGTAGGCAGGGCTGAAAAGACTAACCCACCACCCTAGAAAACATACGTGGAAAGAAACATAAGGGTAATGCTGACCAATGCCAGAAGTATAAACCTCAATATGCATGCTCCTGAGGCCCTCCCCAGTATGGAGAACATTGATGTCCGTGCAGTGACAGAAACCTGCAGTAAGCCTCCTGACAGCACACCAGCACTACCAGGTTATACCTCATATCATGCATTATGGCCCCAAAACCTGGACCAAAACATAAAATGAGGGGGAGTATCCATATTCAGCACAGACACCCATACGTCCAGGTAACTAACAATGCATGAAGCATCGGAGACCACCCATGTGCAACTAACCGTAGGCAAAACTGCTGTACAGTCTGTAGCATGCTACAGACCACACTCTCACACACAGGAACCCCACCCAGCCATCCTGAAGACACTGGACAGTATGAATGTCTCACCAAATACCAAACAAGGTACTCACAAATTACCACATAGGTGGTAAACCATTATGTATGGAAGGAGTAATCAGGGACCTAGGGACACAAGTGGACAGTAACCTGTTATGTGACACTCACATTGCCAATGTGGCTAGGAAGACTGTCTATATTGGACACCGTATCATGAAAGGATTCACATCTACATCAACAGAGGTCATTGTGCCCCTATACTGTTCTCTTATCAGACCCATAATCTAGTACAATGCCTCATTTGGGATGTACCTTACCCGACACCTGCAGCAGTTAGAAAGACCTCAAAGGTACCTCACCAAGAGGATAAAGGGTCTCAAATATATGTCATATGCTGCCTGGCTGTAGACACCCCAGCTGAATGCAGTCACATACTGCCTACACAGAGGCGTTGTATGCCTGTTGTACAAGGCCATGTCCAACACAGGAGTAATGGACATGCTCCACCCCAGAAAACCCAAAGCCATCGGAGCTGTGAGAATGAGAGATGTCAGCCTCAACACATAATGAAATAGGATGTGGTGGAGGGACAGATACATAACCCAGAGGCTCCCTACACCCTGGAACAGAATCCCACTCCATGTTAGGCAGAGCCCCTCACTGACACTCTTCAACAGGAATCTTGCCAAGTGAATGGATGATTGTAGATGCACACTGGGGTCTTCACTGTGTCACGTCCAGACAGAGGCACAGTAAAGTAAATCATAAATGGACATAATATTCACATAGCAAGGGGTGGCGAAAGCCACACACACTCTGGCTAGGCTTATAAATGCCCTAGGGTGGATAGCCTAGTATGAACCTATGAACCTATGAAGATACAAATTGTACAGGACACTAAGGATAATCAC